>NC_140496.1:44240431-44530431 GCF_964271855.1 Acomys minous | reverse complement strand
CAGACCAGGCTGGCCTCAAACTCATAGAGATCCAACTGCCGCTGCTTCTCAAGAGCTGAGATTAAAGGTGTGTGCCACCACGCCCAGACTGCCCAGTTTGCTTTTGACTGTGGCCTTTATCACAGCACTGGAAAGCAGATGAGGGCATTCTTTGAATGTCTAAGCCATTTCTCATGACTACCAGTAGTCAGAAGGTGTCGGTCCCTAAACCTCCTAGCTGGCGCTTGTTAACCACCTTTTAATGAAGGTCAGTGTGAGGTTGTGTCTTTTATTACGGTTCCGCTTTGATGACAGTTACTTTTTTGTAGACATGATCTTGCTATCTAGCCTAGGCTGGCTGCAAATTCAGAATCCATTAGGATCAGCTGCAGAGTGTTGAGGTCATAGGCTTGTGTCACTGTACCTAGCTTAATAGTTACTTCTTTAAAACATGCCCTCAAGTCATCTTTTCCCTTTTCATTTTGTTCTCCTCCCCCTTAGGTCAGCCATGGATTGTTCTTTCCTAGACTTTCCTTTCACGTAGCTTTTGTCCAGGAGAGGAGAAGGAAAATGAAGAGAAGAGAGAGACAGAGGACAGGGGGGGGGGTTGGGGGGGCAGGGGGGGCGGCGCGGGGGGGGGGGGGAAGAGAGGCAGCCTGGCTCATTGTGTGTGTGCGTGTGTGGGGGGGGGGGGACAATGGAGGTACAACACCTCTGGAGAAAGTATCCAGAGAACAGAGCAAACAGTTGCCCATGAGTGCAGCCTGCTCCTGTGTAAACCCAGATGTGACTATCCTGATGCACATAGCAGCGGTGAGCAGATCTGATGCCTGCCCAAGTGCCTTCCTCCACTGTCCCTTGACATCAAAGCTCTCTGTGGCCCTTTGTGGAGAGCATGGTAGAGCAAGGCTCTAGAAGAGACCACTTGCCTTATATCCCGGCTCTGCTATTTTCATGCTGTGTGACTTTGAGCAACTTATTCATCCTCTCAGGGCTTGAGGGTCCTCCCTTGTGACAGAGTGTACCGGTGTCTACCTGAACTGCTTGTTGTGTGAATTCCATGGGTTAGTATGGAGTTATCTGTATCTTACCTGTGTCTGAGCCGGCACTCGGTAAAGGTCTCTCATTGGACATAGAGCTTGCCATTTTGGGTAGGATAGCTGGTTAGCATCCCCTAAGACCCACCTGCCTCCACCCCCTATGTAACTTTTGTATTCGGTTGCTGTTGTTGGGGATCTGAACTCGGGTCCGCATGCTTGCAAACACATGATGCGCTGGTTCGTCTCCCGAGCCCCAATGCTAATTCTTATAACTCAGTGACACACAGCAGCAATCAGAAATTATGGAATAAACTACGAAATTGCCTGGCTCACCAAGCTTCTAGTGACCTTAAGAAAGAACCGTTGATTCATTCTTTCATGCTTGAGAGACAGAGCAGCCACCTCATTTCCATTGTCAGTCACCCCATTTCCATCGGCCACCTCCCTTGTTCGAAAAAGGCCCTCTGCTCCCCTGATCATCGAGGACCTTCCTGTGACTCTCTGATGACACCTGGGCCTTCCCTAGGGTGAAAGTTCACTGTCGTCATTATAGTGAGGACACGCATGATATCTGCAGTAAATCCCACATGCGCAGATGTCTGTGTCTGAGTTAGCATTGGGGAAGTGATGCTTTCCCCTGTCTCCAAGGGTTTCCTGGCTTTTTTTCTGGTGGTCCATCACTAGTGCATAGTTAAGAAATAGATGAATTCCTAGTTGCCCAGGAAGGACCCTGATGGCACCTGAGAGATGGGGGAGGGGAGGGAGGCTGCGGAAGCTACAGACCAGCTTCAGGACTTGGAAAGGAGGCAGATAGAAGATGACCACATTATCTTGACTTCTCCAAGGTTGGAGGGGGTAAGGAGAGAGGGGAAACGCTGCCCGTGCAGATAGATGTGTTTTATACTTTACCGCATGGGTTCATGCTAGCTTGATGGCCCTTGCTTGAATGCCTAGTCTCCTTCTGTCTTGACCTTTATATAGGATCTAGCTGTTTTGCTGAAATCAATTTTTAGGGCTCTTATGTTTCTAGAATGTCTACCATGCAGTTTTATTCTATGTTTTCATTAAGTGCTGTGCTTGTCTCTCTTTCAGCATATCATAGCTCTTTCCTAGGGTAGTGATAATGTGGACCAAACAATACTTACTCTGGGCCAGAGATACCCTAAGGACTTTTGTGGTTTAATTTAACTCTTATAATGCTGAGACTGCTCCCCTAACTACCCTCATTTCTACAGATGACCTAGTCACACAGGCTGTAAGCTGTAGAACAAATAAGCCACAGATTCAGGTGGCCTGTCCTTGGAGTCAGTCTATGCTTATAACCTAGACTTACGCTTATGGTCAATGGGTATAGCCATTCGCTCATGCTCACTCCCAACTCAAAAACTACAGCAAAAACTGGGTGTGGACAGTGGGCACTTAACACTCAGCATAGAGCAATGCTATAGGGTTCATTCTTGTTTTGGAATATGTTAATGAGTCTGTAGGCAAACCCATCACCACCTGGAGAACAGCATGTCTGAGGTAGAGACAGGACCTTACATTTGGGCTCTCCTCCTCACTTACCTCCAACTCATCTTTTGGCCTGGCTCAGTCACTTTTTGTTCTTGGTTTCTGTTCTTTATGGAATATACATTTTAATTGAATTAATCTCTAAGAACTATCAGAAATGTATTCTTTATGCATTAAAACACCAGGATACATCTACTAAAGTTCTTCTCCTCCTCTTCCTTTTCTTTCTTTCTTTCTTTCTTTCTTTCTTTCTTTCTTTCTTGTTCTTCTTCTTGTTCTTCTTCTTCTTGTTCTTCTTCTTCTTGTTCTTGTTCTTGTTCTTCTTCTTCTTCTTCTTCTTCTTTTCTCCTCCTCCTCTTCCTCCTTCTTTTCTTTTTACTTTTGGTGATCAGAAAATTCACTCACATGCCTGTCTCCCTGCCTGGCAAGAAGCAGGCTGACTATAGCATATGCTTTGTGCTGCTTAGCTAGCCCAAATCCCCAACACCTTTTATGGCTCCTTGGCAGCTCCCTTTGCTTGTGACTCTTAGCTTCAGCACAGCTTGGATATGTTGGGACGTCGGCTTTATCACAGTCCCACTAGGGGCGATGAGATGAAGTTGCAAAAAACAAACTTGGTTCAGAAAAGCCAAAGCATTTGCATTGTCAAAGTGTTTAGAAATAGAAGGGATTTCTTTGAGATATTAGGCTTTCCCTGGCACTGGATTGGGTCTAACTGGGGACACTGGACGTTGTGGAAATACCAATCCTTGAGTTCCTGTACCAGTAACTTCTTCAAGACTTTCCCTGGCCTGAGACCATTTGATCTACTGTTTAGCTGCCTGTCTTTACTTCAGTTTTCTGCTAAGATTCATACATTAAACTCTGTCCTGTATGCTTGGCCTTAAGTTCACATACCCAATTGCCCTCCCAGCTAGTTTGTGTGCTGTTGTTTATTTTACACCAAACTATAACTCTCCTTTGTATTTCTTGGCAGACAGCAGTGCAATAGCCAAGAATTGCAACTCTGTTATTAGAGGCCATAATTCACCAGTGGTGTGAAATAACATGCTCGGCAGAGTAACTTAATATGGTCTGAGCGTTTCCAGAAACTGAGTGACTGGTTTAAATGTTTTCAGCAATAAAAATACATGTCTGGGGGGATTTGGAAGGAATCCTGCCTTCCTCTTTCTAATCATTATTACGAATTTGATGATCATTCCTGGTTCCTCTCTCCTTAAAAAAAAAAAATCCCCTAAATTCTCAAGAGAGAATGTTTTGTTGGCTGTGAAATCTAGAAAGATCCAGAAAGAGCCTGGAGCTTTTTCTGTAGCGTTCATTCTCACAGCTTTTGAAAGGGCGGATCCACCTCTTATGTGGAATTAAATGGCTGAGAACTCAGGTTCCCCATTTAAAAAGAAGGGACCCAACCACTGTCCTCACAGTCCCGGCTGGGGACCACCACACTGTAAAGAACTGGTGTTTGACCTCACCTAAAAATCTTTAGTTTATCCCCAAAAGAGACATTTCAATTTTTACATACTCTTAAGAGGATCCTGTTATTGCCGAGTGACTAGGAGACATGGGAGCTCTGTGTCATTCCTAATGTAAATTGAGAGATGCAAAATTTGAGTTAAGATGAACTCCAAATCTTCCTGAAGGTTCACTGTAGCACAGAACTCCACAAAACAAGGCAACTTGCAAGGCAAGATTGTTCCAAGCTCCAATTATGACTGTTGTTACTAAGTAGAGGCCTTTTTATAGGTGTGAGATGCTCGAGCTCTCATTTTAAATGTGGATGGACTAATCATTTGGTGGGTGAGTTTGTGGTAGATACATGTGCTTCCTATAGTACAAGCAAAATACTAAAGACTGTAGTGAGACCTAAATATCTTTCTCCTTCCTCCTTCCTCCTTCCTCCTTCCTCCTTCCTCCCTTCCTCCCTCCCTTCCTTCCTTCCTTCCTTCCTTCCTTCCTTTCTTCATGTATTTATTCTTTTGTGTGTGCAGGTGTGTATATATGTGTGAGACCACTCATGCCATGCATTTGGAGGTTACAGGGCAACTTTCTGGGAGCTGGTTCTCTTCTTCCATGTGGGTACAGGATTGAACTCAGATCCCCAGGTTTGGCAGCAAACACCTTTACCCACTGGGCCATCTCACGGCTCTAATTCCTAGTTTTCCTACGAGAGAAGGAAATTATTTTTCTCATTGTTTCAAATCATAATTCATTTCTGTACCTAACATCTGCTTCATTGCTTGGCCTGTCCCATGACACTCGGTGCTGTGCAGAGAACCTCTTTGGCTGGAAATTTGAACTTGCCTTCTGGGTTGTTTGGCATTTTCATATGCAAATGTAAACATATGTTTAGTAATAAGGGGGATTTTAAATTTTAAAACTAATTTTGTACTAAAGGTATGATGACTTCTAGAGTAGTGTATAAAGTACCCATGTTAGGAAGCAGGTCGCCAGGGAACCCTCTATTTCTTAGACAGTCGATCATCTATGTGTTTCTCAATTGTAGCTAACCATTACCTGCATCACCCACTCACACACTCTGGCTAATGTAAATAGAGCTTTCAGGCTTACTGTCAGTGTGCGCATGTGCGCGCGCGCACACACACACACACACACACACACACACACACAGAGCTACCACTTCTCTCCCCTTTTTCTTTTTTTCTTTTTTTTTTTTTCCAGTCTCTACTTCCTACAGAAGTATTTCATTTGGCTCTCACACCATTACAAACTGACCTAATCTACACCAGCCAGTAAGGGACAGAAAAAGATATGTTGTCCTTCATTTAGCAGGGAAGTTTCTAGAATATTCTTCCTTTCCTGATGCTACAGAGCTAGCTGCCCCTTTGGCTCTCTTCATAGCTTTCCTCAACACAAATGCGCCCTTACCCTCTCCAGTGAAAGCAGCAGAAGCCACTTGCTTCTCGTCCCCAGAACACTGTGCCTTCTACTTTCTTCTTCCTACAGCTTGTCCTGTAGGACAAGAACTGTAGGAAGTGACAACTTCCTACAGTTGTCACTGGAAGAACCTAAGTCCAATAGAAACAAGGCTTCTAGACCTTTCCTTGTTTATAGCTAAGTTCCCCAAGGCTTGAAGAGCCCTTGCCATACAGATAGTGCTCAGTAAATATTGCCAAGTAGCCTAGAGACCAGAAAGATGGATTACATTATAGGGTAACCTTAATTCCATTGGAAAGTCTAATTCTGACATTAAACTCACGATTTCTTACTCTTTGGCTCATATGCATGTAGTCGAGTAGAGTCTCATTTGACTCATTTGTAAAAGAAAACAGGCACCTAGTTCAGTTGTCACCTAAGAGTAAAAAGACACGCTGGCAACTGACTCAAAGACATAGACATCAAAAGTGTCTGTGGTTAGATATGGGTAGAGTCTGTTGTCATTCAGCATTGTGAATATATTTAATTTTGTATATATGTATGTATATATGTGTGTATACACACACATACTAGTTTAAAATATCTTATTTTAAAGGAAATATTTATGCCAAAAGACAATTTTTTTCAAGGAACCAGAGTTTCATAGCGCTGTTCATTTGAACCAACAAACAGGAGAAATGTCCATGTAGAAGATTTGAAATTTCTCTGGCTTCTTCTGCAAAACTGAAAAGTGAAACTTTTTTTTTTTTTAAGCTGAAGGTTGGACAGATGGCTAGGTGGTCAGGAGCATCAATGGCTCTTCTAGAGGACACAGGTTTGATTCCCACTTGGTGACTTACAGCTGTCTGTAATTCCGGGCCTAGCGTATCCAATGCCCTACTCTGGCCTCCATGGCACTACATGTGGTGTGCATACATACATGCAGACAGAACATCCATATTCAATTAAAGAAGAAAGGCTAAACATTTTTAAAAGTGAGATTCTGGGTGGAAGTGGCGCACGCCTTTAATCCCATCACTTGAGAGGCAGAGGCAGGCAGATCTTTGAGTTGGAAGCCAGCCTGGCCTACAGAACAAGTTCCAGGACAGCTAGGGCTACACAGAGAAACCCTGTCTCAAAAAAACAAACAAGCAAACAAACAAAAAATGAAAGAGAAAGGTAAAATGATTCATTTGTATGTTGTGGTTTGAAGGAGCTCTCTGTTATATTTTGGTGTGGCCTTGCTAGAGGAAGTGTGTCAGTGAGGGTGGGTTTTGAGGTTTCACAGCCATGTGCCTCTTTTGCTGGCTGCTTGTGCTTAGAGATGCTGTGGTCAGCAGTTCCCGCTGTGCGTCCCCATGTCTTGACAGTTGCCTCACATCCCTCCAGAATGATTGGCCCCACATAAATTCTTCCTTCTAGAAATTGCCATGGTCATGGTTACAGCAATACAAAAGGAAGTGATACACACACACACACACACACACACACACACACACACACATACATGCATGCACGCACACATGCATACAAATATACACATATAAACAGGCACATGTATAATTGCTGTCTGGGGCTAAGGAAGAAAGCCTAGTCAGATATACTTAATGCATTCAGCAAACACATCAGTCGTTTTGTATTCTGGGTCAAAATTAGTTACAGCTTGCCTTCAATGTGGTTTCAGTGCCAAATAGACACATTTGAAAATACTGAATATTTTAAAGGCAGAGGAAGATATAAAAAAACAACCTAACCCAATCATTCACCTACTCTGTTGATTGATTGACTTTGTGTGTAGGACTTTGCCTGCCCCATGTGTGTGCCTGGTGCCTGGTGAGGGCAAAAGAAGGCACTGGGTTCTCTGGAACCCGAGTTATAGATGGTTGGGAGCCACTGTGTGGGTGCTGGGAACATAACCCAGGTTCTCTGTAAGAGCAGTAAGTGCTCATAACTGCTGAATTATCCTATTTATTTACTTACTTCATCCTATTGACCTTTTACTGAATTAATAATTTATTATATATAAATTTTCAGATTTAAATTTTTAATGGTATGTTTTGAAATTTCTTTGATACTCCCATATTTTTCTGGGGTATTTTTTGCCTCCCTCTGACATGAATGGTCCTGCTGTAAACTCCTTGTTGCAGTCAAGCATGTTTGCATAGCCCCGATTATCCTCTTAGCTCAAGTTCCAGAATGCTCAATTAGCCAAAGGCTTTCCAAGTTTGGCTGCAGAGCAGGTCTCTGGGGGTGTTTGTTTTGGTTTCTAGCCTGTTAGTGAACTCTTCAGGCACTCTCTTGATGGTGTGATGTCCATTGGAGGAACAAAGCCATGCGCCAGTGCCTGGAGATGATGCTGACCCTGAAAAGTCTCACCCCAGCTTCTCAGTGTCACATGGCTGCAAGCTGATCAGTTTGACAGCTGATAGAAGTCACAGGAGGTGGAGAATCCGAGGCAGCAGTAGTGATAGAACCATCCGGCTTAGGGGTGGTGCTGTTCACCCCTGCTTCGCTGCACATTCTGTGTCTGGGGGATGTTAAATCCAAAGTAGCCGCAGCACTCAGTTTCATCTGCGCTTCTACCTCAAATTGGCTGTACCCTTGACAGGCCACGCCCCCTCCTCTGGGTCTCTTTTCTACCATTGGAGCCTCCTGAGCAGGATCTTGGTCTCCATCAGTCTCCTTTCAGTGGTTACAAACTGGAATCATTCGCAAAATTGAACATTGTTGCTACCCCAGACCAGTCTACAGAGAGCCTGATCTGACCAGTGTGGCCTGAGGTGGGTCCTGGGATGATGCTTGACAGACAATCCTCCCAATGAAGGTCCCCTCAAGTTTGTTTTGTGGCTGGGACTGTCACTCAGTGTTGTTTTTTAGTTGATGCAAAACTATTACAAGAAATAGTCATGTGGTTCAAGTTTCCTCTTCCAAGGACGTTAAGATACATAGTAAAGACTTTCCAGTCCAGTCTCTCCTCCCCCCCCCACCCCCCCCCCGCAAAACCTCTATTTTATGTTTACCTACCTCTCTCTCTTCCCCCCCCCCCCTTGTTTTTCGAGACAGGGTTTCTCTGTGCAGCTTTGGCTGTCCTAGACTCACTTTGTATACCAGGCTGGCCTCGAACTCACAGCGATCCGCCTGCCTCTAATGTGGCTGTGTTAATTAATTTTATATCTTCTAGTTAATACATAAAATCTGTGCACATGGATGTGGTACAGTGGGATGTTTCACTCTATGTGTGCAGTGTGTTGTTTGATCCAGGGTAAGTGTATCTTCAAATGTCTGTCATTTCTTTTGTAGGGTAAACATTCAAAGTTCTTTCTCCTTGCTTTGTAAGATATACAATATATTATATTGTTATTTATCTGTCGTCATCCTACGGTGAGTTCCACCCAAGCTTCTAACTCCTACCTAACTGTAACATCGCTGCACCCTGGCTGCCCTCTGCTCTTCCTAAGTTTTTCTATCTTGTGGTTCATTGTCAAGGAAGCAAAGAAAGTATGTGATTGTTGTGAGAATATCAAAATCTCACTTGAAAAAAATGTAGTTTGGGTTTATTAATTTCTCATGGACTACAGCAATAATATGATGAGGGCACATGTTCAATAAATATTACTGAATCATGAGTTAGTGGCTCACTAGTAATAATGGGATTTTGGCAACCAGCAGTAAGCTCAAGAGATGGTATGCACAGCGAGTTCTAGAAAGCACACAGTGAGTTTGAAACAACAGTGAGTTGTAAAGGATTGTGACAAAATGGCATTTGATTTAAGTCATCTGGGTGCTATATACTGATTATTTTCCCTGTAGCCTTTCAGTCTGAAGCGGGTGAGATACCACATTGTTTTTCCCGAGTAGGACAGATCCTCATTTCTCTCACACAGCTGTCAGTACCTGGGTTGGGCATCAGTGTAGACGGTGGTGGGGGAGCCGGCTCTGGTGCACACTCACCTGGTCCCATGCCTAGAGACCAAAGCCATGGGGCGCTGACAACAGAGGTCTGCAGTCAGCCAGCTGTTGAGCATGCCCCCACCTGTCCGGGGGTGGGGTGGGGTGGGGAGGGCAAAAGACGTTTCTAAGAACCGCATGTCTTGCTGGGCATGGATAGTTTGAAGTAATGGGGTAATTCCTGGGCTTTTAACATTTCACTTCCATATATAATAGCATACTTGGTATCTTTAGTGGGTTCTTTTCCTTTCGTAGATGCATTTATTATGTCAAACTGATTCTATTTTATCAGCCTTAATTCTCCTGCCTTCTCCCTGCCCAGTGTGTGCATTTGTTTCTTGGGCGTTCTGTGCACACAGCTCTTTTATAAGGGTGATAGTATTGTTGTAACTGTCTGTTACATTTGGAACAGGTCTTTAAACTTTTACCATTGAAATAGATTTCATGATGGATCTCAAGCTTTAAAAATATCAACCAATTGTCCTGATTAACTCTCAGGTGGGAGGCAGCTGGCTTTCAGAGCGAGTATTTAAAGGAAGCAATAAAAAAAAATCTGCAAGGCTCACCTTGCGATGCAAGCCCTGCCTAATCTCCCAGGACTCTGCAAGGTGGAGGAGTGAAAGGGACGACGATGGACCCTGATGGACCCTAATTTGGGTTTCCCAGATTAAGAAGTCCTTACTCTTTTTTTCAGCCTCTTGAACTTTGTGACTTTCTTGAGATGCTCTCCACCCCAATTACAACTCAATTCATTTACATTGGAACATCTCATTATTTAAATAATTAAATGAGTCTCATAATTTTGCTTCCTGCTATCTGATACCCCTACTTCCTCCTACTGAGACAGCATATTAAGTAGTAACCTATTCTCTGCAAAAGCCTTTTGTGTTTAAGTTTGTTAACTTACTCATAGTGTGAAATACATACATATATATATATATATATATATATATATATATATATATATATATATATATATCAAGAAAAAGAAAGGTCGTTTTCTTTAGTGATGTCAATTAGAATTCATTTTGAACCTTAACATAACCCGGAGCCTGCACAAAGCTTTCACACTTGCTCTTTGAAAAGGTGGTGCAATACTGCTATAGTGGAATGTGCAAATTTGAGACCAAGTGGAAATTTGGTGTTAAAATGAAGTTTCTTAGTAGGTTAGCATACTAGACTGTACTGTAACAGTTAGGTTAAAACCACTTACAACTCACTGACTGGCGAAAACATCTTCTGTTGTCTCATAGTAACAGCTCATCATATTTTACCACTAGACTGATTTAAATAAGAAAATATAAACACACACTCAGAGAGAGACAGAGACAGAGAGAGAGAGAGAGAGAGAGAGAGAGAGAGAGAGAGAGAGAGCGCTCAGATTTCAGCTCTTGATTAATTTATCTGGTGATTCCCATACACTCAAACAAACAACCACAACAACAACACAACAGACTGTGTTGTCATGCAGGAAAACTGATTGTGGACAAGATCCTTCAGAAGCCCTAATGCATTTGCATGAGTCAGTCCCATATTCTATCCATCCTTTTGGAAGAACAGGAATTTCTCTCACAGCAAACACGTCACCCTTCTAGACATAGTGGGGAATGTGAATAAGATGCTGTCACAGTACCTGCCATGTCACCTATAAGTGTGAAGGTCTAGCTTTTTAAGGTGCTCCAGGCTCAGGGAAAAACTTCTGTGAGGAACCTCAGATCATCCACAAGTTGGGGCTCACTTGTCAGGATCACTGCGAGCAGGGATCATATGCAAATGAGTATGATGTCATCCTCTTTACTTCCTAGTGACTTGTCCTTTAATCAGCTCCCCTGAAACTCAGCTTCAGCCCTGCTGCAGTATTCATGAGTACTTATACACACAGACTATACAGACTTGGGCTCCCCTAGAAGGGAAGTGAGATGTCAGAAGGGAAGCCTGTGAGCAACCAGGGACAGGATGGCTGCTCTAGAAGCTTCAGAGGCCCGCCCTCACATACTCTGCCCTCCCTTCATTCCGGAAACCACACTGTGGAGGAAAAATATGCCAAGGCACTCTTTCTACAAAATATCCTTTCAGTTCCAGGCTTATATATTTAATTAGCGCCTTACTTATTAGAGAAACTCAGACGACCTTTATTGGATTAAATACTTACCAGAAAGAAGTCCCTGTTTACTCTGAGAATGTAGGTACTAGGGACTGTATTCTGTACCTCAAGATTACCTAGATTGATTCCCCCATAACCCCTTTCAACCCAAGAAATGTATGAAATCCCAGGCGTATAGGCATATAAAAGACATACACATCAAATATTTGTTGATAATCATAAAAGACTTATTTTGAACCAATTCTTTGATATAATTTTACCATTTATTAAGGACCAAGTAAAATATGCATGCTAATGAGATGCCTGGGCTTATTTACTTTTATGCCTGAACTTGTTTGTGCCTTTAATATCCCAGAATATAGAATATAAATGCCATGACAACTTTTGGAGCTGATCAGTACTTTGATTTTGTAATGATCAGTGTTGAGGCTTCACTTTCCCATGAACACATAGTACAAAATGGCAAAAGTATGAGAAAGGATACTTGAAAAATTGTTAGAAAGTCTATCCTAATCTTAAGCCAGTATTCACTTAATATTTTTTTAATGAAATGCAACTCAGCAACACAAATAACAAGTTTGTATGTGTGTGTGTGTGTGTTGTGTGAACAAGAGAAACAGAGAGGGGGGAGGGAGAGATGTTTGTGTGGGTGGGAGCATGTTCCATGTAAGGGTGCATGCATGTGTCTATGTGAGCATGAAACCCAGAAGTCAACACTGGGTGTCTTCCGCAATCATGCCCTACCTTATTTCCTGATGTAGGGTCTCTCACTGAACTTGGAGCTCACCAGTTTGACTAGGCTGCTTGGCCAATGGGACACAGAGATCCACCTTCTCCTCCCAGCCCGGGAACTGCAGGTATCAATACAGTGCACGCCTGGCTCTTCCCTGGTGCTGGGGTCCAAACCTGAGTCATCGTGCTTGTGACGCGAGCACTTTGCTTACTGAGCCAACTCTCCAGCCCCACAAGGTAGCACATTTAAAAACCAAGTATTCTAAACCAGCACCATATAAAGATGAGGATAAGCTATCCTTTATCCTAACTACCGGACAATATGAAAGAATTGTGTAATAGACAAATCTGTGTCCAATGGCATGAAAGCTATATGATACTACCTGTCTTTAGCATGTCGAGATCTCTAGGCTACTAGGTGATTTCTATTTAAAATAACAACCTGGCATTTTGTAACGGAAGTTATAAATATGAGAATATTTTTATGAGGGGTTACTCTCATATGATTTGTGATCTGTATAATGATGGTATCATTTTCATTAGAGTTTGGTCATAATAAAGAACCCATAACATTAAAAAATGAAGATAAGCTAACATGGTATGTACATGCTGAAGGACAGCAGTAGAAAAACAGCACAAGTCTTTGTTTTCCGCCATTGAACCTCTGTGTTTCTGTAAAAGCAGAACACCTCGCACGCACAGTAAAAGCACTGCAGTTCATAACACACAGGAGACTTAAATAGATGTGTTTCTGGCAGCGTAATTGGCACCGTATGCCGGGGAGTGTGTGTGTTGTGCAAAGCGCACGTGCTGTGTGTTCAGAACATGGGCTGCCGTGAAGTCTCCAGATGCAGCCCAGGTGAGCGCTGCCAAACGCTCTGGATTAACTATGTGCTCTGTTTTGGATTAATTTGTGGTTTTTATGAATTTATAAAATTTGGCATTGATGTTTTTGTGCGATCACCATATTCAGCTATGCAGCCGCATATGAGGCCCACAGTTTAAGCAACTAAACTGCCTCCCTCATTTCACAGGGAAATTCGTCCAAAGTCACAGGTTTACCTATGAGCAGTAAAGCTGTGATTTTTAATCTAGAGCTTCGTGAGCTTCAGATACACCATGAGGGGTATAATGTTTTTATTTACCATGCAATTTATGTTTACAGTATTTTATAGGGATGGATTTTCCTGAAGCTGATAAGCTGTCTGGAGATATTGTTTTCCATGAAAATTGGGTAACTTAACAATCTTCCATTGGCATTGCAAATCTTTTTGTTGAGTAAGATGCACTTTTTATTATGAATTTAATTATTCTACAAGTCATGATTTGCCCCCAGGGTGTATGGTATTGTCTTTGATAGACTATACTCCTTGTCTGTATATTTTGGCTGAACTAATAGTTAGAATTTTCACTGAATGATTTACTCTTGCTAGTCAAAAGTGATAGGGTTCTAGAAGAAACAGGTTCCACACATACCCATAATGCTATTAATATAAAAAAGACCTGTGTAAATCCATAGTACTGAATGCTAATTTTACTTTTATTTAAAAAATCATTCTATTTACATTCTCTTACAGTGATTCTCAGAATGCATACATTAGTATTACATGTGCAAACCCATATCATTCCTTTATTTAAAAATATTATGTCAGGGCTGGAGAGATGGCTCAGAGGTTAAGAGCACTGGCTGCTCTTCCAGAGGTCCTGAGCTCAATGCTCAGCAACCACATGGTGGTTGGTTCATGACCATTTATAATGAGAGCTGGTGCCTTCTTCAGGCATGTAGGCATATATGCAAGCAGAACACTGTGTACAAAATAAATAAATAAATAAATATATCTTTAAAAAATACTATTTCAAAGTCAATGAGTGACAGGACTCCCATCATGCGAACTAAAGTTGCCTGCACATGTGATGTACAAAGTAGCTTGGGGTTGTGGTTGGGCTTGGCTAAGGCCTGGTCTGTATAGTCATAGAACTGTTTGACCCACTCATTACATTGCTGCCATCTTGGCTTTCAATACCACCTTCTTTCCCTGCACCTGTGGTTCCTCAGGCTCAGTAACTCACCTATGTGCAGTCAGCGTATGAATTCATTGATTATCTTAACGTCAGTCTTTGTGTTGCGTGTGTAAAGTTCTTAAGGAAAACATTAAGGATCCCTCCTCTCCACCACTAAGTAGATTCGTGTTGTGTTGCTCATGCACAGAGCTCTGCTGTGCTAGGACCAAGAATGGTCTGACTGTGCAAGCTGATACTCTGCCTGAAAGCATATTGATCTATATATTTTTTTTCTGTCTGTAGTATCAAACTTGCCCATACATTACCATGTTACTTTTAAAGTAATCACAAAATAAAGTCAGATTTTCACTGACGGGATAGATTTTAGTGGTCATCCAGGTCAGCCCATTATCTGATTGATTAAAAGTCATAAATCTGTAATTTTATTTTGCCAGTGAGACACACCAAGTGCCCGTGTCTTATTGTCTTCCTGGAGAGCACGTGACATGTGATTTGTACTGCTGGGGGGGTGGCTTTCTTCAGTGTTACCCATGAAAGGTTCAGAACGCGTTTCCTCAGACCTCTGGCCCCTCAGCCCCAGTGCAGCTAGCACTTCCGGCATGGTGATCTGTGGCCCTGCAATAAAGGTTTGGTGATGGCTTCCCTCACTGCTAGAACATAATTCTCCAGGGATTTACCAGACCCACTTCTCCCTGCTGGATCCCAAGCCCTAGTCCTCTCTAGCAAGCCCAAATCATCAGTTAGCTTTCCCCCTCAACAGCTCTCTTCTATACTGAACTCGCAGCACCTCACCTGATAATGAGCGAGCCACCACATCCCCAGATGACACGAAGACATCACACACAGAGCACTCTTATCATCCCATGATGCTCTATGACTGCTCTTTCGCCCCTTACCTTCCTGCATCTTCGGAAGCCCCTGTGCACCATTTTTCTCCCTGTCCGTCCTAGGAATGCTGCTCCCTGGGCTGCTACTGCTTGGTTCCTGTGTTTGGAGACCCAGATTAGCAAAGTCCATGAGAGAGAAAACAGCAACACACGTAGGGCTAAAAATACATCCCAGTTTGTCTGGTTCTTTCTAGGATCTTGGCTTCCTGTGTCCGTCTTATCTTTACTGTAGCCGTCAACTTAATAGCCACCTGTTGTCCGTCTTTTAAAAGCTTTTGAAAAATCATCTGTGTATGTGAATGTGCCTGAGTGAGTGGACGAGCACTATGGGCACTGTAGGTGCCCACAAAAGCCAGGAGAGGGTATTGGATCCCCCTGGAAATGGTATTACAGGTAGTTGTAAGCCTTGGGTCACAAATAGGGTACAAAGTCTGGATCC
The DNA here is from genome assembly GCF_964271855.1 of Acomys minous. NCBI lineage: Eukaryota > Metazoa > Chordata > Mammalia > Rodentia > Muridae > Acomys > Acomys minous. The sequence continues at coordinate 44,514,894 of NC_140496.1, read as the reverse complement.
TCTCTGCAAGGACAGAAAACATCCTTAACCTCTGAGTTGTTTCTCCAGCCTGCTATGCATCTTGATTTGACCTCTTATTGTCATCATTGAGAAGATTATTCTGATATAAGTGGCTCAGACATAGGTGGAAAAAGAAAACCACCTGGCGCTTTGATTTTTACCACTCTCTGTTCTACGACCCACTGTGCTTTTAGGATCTGCGGTACAAACTTGCCTTCAAGAGACATCTAAAGTACTGCCTCCATCTGACTCATTTGAGATATGGATGCTTCGTTTGCAGTTAAAGTGTCTATGTCGTTGCACTCGGATCTTACTGCCGTGTGTCCGTCTACTCGTTCCTTTTCCAAGGACTTGGGAGAAGAATCACTTCCCAGCTTCCCTTGATTGCTTTCTACCCACAATGAGCAGAACTGCAGAATCTCAGGCTTTGTCTTACCGAACTGACGTGATCATAGAGTTCCAGCTAGTGTATAAAACAGACCACTTTTTTTTTTAAATAGAAGGAAGGGTTTATTTGTGTTTACAGTTCCAGATGGCAGAACAGAGGCACGGCAGGCAGGACAGGAAGCCGAGGGCTCACATCTTGAACAGTAAACAGGAAGCGGAGGGAGAGAACTGGGAATGGCGTGAGGCTTAAACTCTTAGACTCCACCCATAATGACATACTTCCTCCAGCAAAGGACACCCCTCCTAAACGTCCTCAAACACTGCCATCAGCTGGGGACCAATTGCCTGAGACTATGGGGACATCCCATTCTAACTACAAAGAGCATCATGTGGACACTGCCATTAGGTTCCTTCTGCCACTTCAAGATGTAGCCCGGCCGGCTCAGCTCCAACACAAGAGCAGTTGTGTGCCTCGCTAGCTGAACTTGAGAGCACACACTCTCAGGCAGTTGCTTTCAAACAGGGGGCCGCTTTGGTAGAATTCTCAGTTTGGGTTTGCGAAAACAGACTTTTTAACCAAGTTTAGAGTTGTCATTTCTACCCTACAAAATGTCGGTGATGAACTATAGAGGAAGAAAAAGATGACAACCATGAGAATGTCTTTTCGGGAACAAAACTGGGTCAGGGCCGAGCAGCTACACAAACTTGTGCAGCACGGGTGTGTCCCTGGGTATAGGCTAGTAAATTGTCATTGTCACTGCCATTGTTCACTAACACACCTTGCTCATAATGCTGAGAGGGTTTAAGCAGATAATGTCATTGACTGTCTCAGGAATCTAGGATTCGGGCTATTCCCGGGCTTTACAGATGAGGTTGATAAATTTAAGCAGCATAGCCCAAGTCACTTGCTAATAGAGTAACAAAATTGGAACTGGGTTCCCAAGACTGAGTGGTAGTGGTAAAGGGTGAGTATTATAGGATGTGTGCCTGTCTTTGTGCTGCAGTGCAATGTCAAAGAAAGGAGTCAGTAATAAGTCTCCTTCAGTGACATGTGGAGCTGCTTATTAACTCGTGCAAATTCACTGACACACCAGCACATCTCTCAGTGGACAGTGGCTTCATTTGTGTAACTTTTAAACGGAAAGAAATATATTGGTACTTAAAATTTCATTGAATCTAAAATGTCACCAATTTGAAGAACTAACACTGTTGTATGCATCTGAGTAAAAATGTATCTTAGTATAATTTTGCTGTAGCTGGTTTTGACTATATGATTCATCATTATTTCAGAGATGTGGAAGTGGTTTTCTAATCTCCTTAGAATTGATGGACTATGTTTATAGGCTTAGTGGCAAAGTGTTAGGGAATGGTGAATGTAACCATGCAGTATAGAACCTAGAACCGGGCACTTGCGAAGAACTAAATAAACGACTCTTAAATGTACAAACATAAGCTAGTAACAATTCACCAGTGGATAATCTAAGAAGCCTTCACCCGCCGATGCTGAAAATATTGGCAACTTACTCAAATACAAGGCCATGTTCTAGAATACCTTTTGAGAAAATGGTTAAGGGCATGCTAGAACCAAGAGGTGGGGGTGAAAATTAGCCCTTCTGATAGGAAGAGCTGTGAAACCTGGTGTGCCCCAACAAGCCACAAATCACATTTTCCCCCTGGGGCAGAAGTGGTGAGGGGCACTGCAGAGGTGAGGAAAGCGATTTCAGGCTGCCATCTCTTCAGTAAAGCTTGAAGCATCACCACAGATCAGCAGCAGGGACGGGGAACTGGGGCAGGTTAATGCAACATGAACCCTGTCGGTTGTAGTGGAAATGTAATTGGTGTGCCGGGATCTTTCAGCAGACAACTGGAAAATCTATTAGAAAGAATTGGCAAATCTCTGCCTTTGCCTCAGGACAGTGTGATGGAATTTTAATGAGCTAACAAAAGAACAGAGTGGTTATCCCATTGAACAGCTGCATTTTAGCTTGTTAAAAAGGGTTTGATCTTTTTCCATCTTTCCGAAAGTTATTCATATGCAAAGGAGGTAATGTATTTTATAGATAAAACACCCTTTTCAGAGCATCCAAATGGCGTGTGGGTTCTGTCAGTAAAGGACTAGCAGACTTCATAACCTCTGCGTGTGGAGTCATTGGCACCCAAGCACCATTTTGAATGAAAGCAGAAGAAACTGTCCTTTGTCAAGAATTCACAATGGGCCGTGTCGTTTCGACAGGCTGCACGACTGAGTGCTTACCATCTGACTGAGCAGACTGCCCTGCCATGGATCGCAGCTGCTTCACAGTGGTTTGCTACCTGCCTCAGTTTCCTTGTCTATTGAAAGCAAACACAGAGTGTGTCTGCGTTGTTCCCTGGGTTCTTCTGAACATAAATAGGTTTAATAGTCTGTTCATTATGTGTCTCGCTGCTGTGACAATATACCCAGCAGAAATAACATAAGAGAAGATGGGTTGATTTGGAGGATTTCATAATTTCGGGGGGGGGCGGGGGAAGGGTTCAATTCATCATGGTACAGAAAGCATGGTGGTAGCAGGGACAGGTACCAAGGGGCTTTTGCCAGAGAGCACTGGGCAGGAAGCAGCAATCCAGACTGGATGAAAGATGCGTATATACTTTAAAGGCAGACCCACTCCCCAACTCACGTCCTATAGATTTCACAATCTCCCACAACAGTGCCACAAGCTGGGGACCAACTGCTGAAGTGCATGAGGGCAAAACTTGACCTTCAAGTCTTGCACTGCACTTCAGCTATGCATGCACATAAGTAATAAATGTATACGCTGGTTTCTCGTGGAGCCATATAGACCTTTTATCTCTTCGTGTGTGTGTGTGTGTGTGTGTGTGTGTGTGTGTGTGTATTAACCCTTTGATAGCAAAGGAAAGGAACCCATGGTGCTAAGGGCCATACTTCTTTCAACACAGCTGTTTCTCTGTATTAGGCTTCTGCTTGTTACCTGACATTTAATACCAGGATGCTGTGCAGACCCCACTACATCCATGGCCCACTTGAGGTGCGGGAGCATTAGGAAGCAGAGTAGTAGTTGTATCTGTTTTTATGATGTTTATAGGTCTCTTTGGTTTGGGCACTGCCTTTATAATCTCCTATCTTCAGTATATTTTGGGTCAATGAACAGACACGGAAAGGCCTTGTTATGGCAGTTTATATGACAGAGTCTTAGCATACCTCACAGACAGGAAAGAAAATGAGCTCATCTTACACACAGAGAGGCTCTTCCATACAGAGTGTGGGACCTAGCTTTGTCAGTTGGTGGGGCTCAGCCATCCTTTTGCTCTCTATTCAGAATGAGTCACTGTAGGGGTTCGATGTTTACTACTTGTATTGTCCTTCGTTAATGCCATAGTTTGAGCAGAGGCCCCTGGGCCCCGATCCACCCATTACGATGTTCTTCTTGTAGGTTTCTAGGACCCTCTGGGTCCTTCTATTTCTCTATCTCCTATACTTCTCTTACCTAGAGTCTCAGTAGGATGTCCTTACATCTATCCCAATCTCCTGGTAAGTGAAGACTTTCGCGGGACATGCCTTTTGGGCTTGTGTCCCATTATGAGTGAATATATACCACGTGAGTCTTTCTGGGTTCTGGGTTAACTCACTCAAGATGATCATTTATAGTTCCATCCATTTGTCCACAAATTTTGGGATTTCCTTGTTTTTAGTAGCTGAGTAGTATTCCATAGTGAAAATGTACCACAGTTTCTTTATCCATTCTTCAACTGAGGGACATTTAGACTGTTTCCAGGTTCTGGCTGTTATGAATAAGGCTGCTATTAACATGGTTGAGCATACAGGACATTCTCCACAGTTATGTGGAGAGTGAAGACTGACTCTGACATGAACTCTGGTGCCTCATATTTGACCACCTCCCCTTGGTGGGGAGGCCTGGTAGCACTCAAAGAAAGAATAAGCAGGCTACTAAGATGAGACTTGATAGTCTGTGACCATATAGTGGGGGAGGAGGCCCCCCTTGGTCTTAGACCTAGGGGAGGGGAATAGGTTAAAAGCAGGAGGAAGGGAGGAATGGGAGGATACAAGTGATGGGATAACAACTGAGTTGTAATCTGAATAAATTAATTAAATAAAAAATATTTTAAAAAAATAGAATGAGTCACTAAGCACATATTTATGAATAGTCGCTACTATGGGCTGAGGGCGTGGAAGCCGAGCTATACAAGAAAGCAAGACAGCAGCTTCCCAACAGATAATGTCACTTTGGAAGGATGACAGCAGCAACTGACCAGGTGCCATGGACGTTACTAGCATGAAGAAAGTTCTGCTCGAACCCCTAGAGAAGAGGAGCTGGAGCAGAGCTGAGAGAGAGACTTCATGTTTGCGAGGATATTTCCAAACACAAGAGAACTGGGGGAGCGCATCAGAGCACGATGGACAAAGGCAACAGCTGGGTTGTGGGAGCGAAGCGAATGTGCTAAGGTGACAAGTCAGATGAATTGGGTGGCGCGGTGAGTCTGCAAAGCACAATGAGAAGGGAATGGTAACTGAGGGACATGAACGCTTTGTTTTAGGTGAAATGAAAGAAGAAAAAAACTTTTTAAAACAAACACTGTTGGAATTCTAGCTAGTTCAGAAAACAGCTATGCAAGGTGTGTTGAAGACTGTGCCTGGGTGACACTGGGCTTAAGGACTATACTCATTAAAAGGCTGATAGCAATACTGTAAAGACCACCAGAAAGAGTTTCTAGAAATCTGTATCTGAAAATTAGAGCATTTGAAATATATGTTTTTCACAACTGCCCCAATCGTGAGGACTGGATGTCGTTCCATGTGTGTCATTGAGTGTGTTAAAGCAGAAAGCCTGGGACATACCCTGCGACCTCCACATCTTGTCCTACTGGAAGATCTCAGAAGGTCTTTAGGACAGTGAGATGAATGGATCTGTAACCTCCCATGGTGCAACTGCCTCTAGAACACTTCCTGAGGGACTTTCTTGGGGTCATTTTACAGTTAATTGTGTGTGCATGTATGTGTACGCACGTGCATGCGTGTGCATGTGCGTGTGTGCATGTGTGCACGCATGCACGTGTGTGATACACACAGTTAAGAGCAGTGACTGCTCTTCCAGAGGACCTGGTCTGATCTGGTTAGCGCCCACATGGTGGCTAACAACTGCCTGTAATTCCAGGGGATCCTATGCCCTCTTCTGGCCTCTACAGGCACCAGGCATGCACACAGAGGTCAGAAATACATGTAGGCAAGATGTCCATACATGTAAAATAAAAGCTAAAGTAATAAAACTCTAACTAAATTTATGATATATATATATACATACATATGTATATATGTGTGTGTGTGTGTGTGTGTATATATATATATATATATATATATATATATATATATATATATATATATATATATCTTAACCATCATTTCACCATCAAACATTATGCTGCAATATTGCATCTATTCTTCTTCTGCATGAAAATATGCCTCTTCACAGCACATTTGTTGACATGCCTGTGCAGTGTGTTTGTCTACACCAACTTCCTTCTAACACGAGATGAATGTGTTGTGTTTTGGAGGCTACAGTGTCCCTGGGCCATAAGAATATTTTTAGCTCCATCATAATCTTATGGGACTCTTCTTGTATTGCAACCTGTGGTCAGCCAAAAATGCTATTATTCAGTGCAAGACTCTGTCTGACAAGGAAATCACAAAACGTGCTATTCGCCAACATGCTGGCTCTTAATTTGGAAGTTTTTCATGCCTTTCTCTAGGCGCAGGTAACATGACTGACTAGGATAGCCTCGGGAATCCTTTATTTACACAACTATGGCTAATTTTTTCCTTGCAGAAAGGCACAAGGTCGGTGCAATCATTGCTAATTCTTCCACTTCAGAAAGAACTTTCTGAATGTTTAGTTAGGTGGAAGGTGAAGACTTTAGAATGGTCTAAATTTAACTTAACTTCCTTACCTTAAACAACAGCATACAGCCTTGAGATTGTAAGAATGTGGACAGGGCACAACGCCCAGTTGGGTGTGGAGGTGCAGGTTGGTAACCCCATTACTCGAGATAGGATTGTTGCTAGCTGAGGCCAACCTGGGCTACATAGTAAGCTGAAGCGCAGCTTGGGCTACACAGTAAAGGTATTAGAAGTGTCTAAATTTCTACATAGACTTTACTAGGAGGAGCTCAAAAATAGATATTCTTTCCAAACTTACAAGCTGTGCACTGGCACACTAAAATATTCAGATTTTTCAATGGCCATCATTGTTTAAGACATTGCATATACTGGGGTAACGGTGTTACCTTTTTCTGACAAAGGAAAATTAACACATCTGTCTTTTCTTGTGAGTGCAACCAGGGTAGGTGTGGGACCTTGGGTGGAATATATGGTTACTGTTGCTCATATTTTAAATGCTGAAGGTTTCTGGCAGCGGCAAGCTGTCTTTTGCACAGCCTTAAATCTAGCATCCTGGACACAGGAAGCTATCTGAATGGGACACTATGTCTCTGGAATCTTTCAGTCTCTTAAGAAACCCCCTTCGTCCCTACAGACCCACGCCTACCCCAGTCTTTCTCATGCTAGTTGCTCAGCTCTGAATCCCAGTAGTGCCATTGGTCAGCATTCAGAAGTGATCAAATAAAAAAGGTTTCTGTGCTGAGATGCCAAGGAATGCGCTGTTGTCAGCATCCGGGAAAAATGTAAGCAGTCTGGAAGGTGGTTCGCACTGTTATGCCCGGTGCCTTCCTACATACTGCTGTGGCCTTCTCACATTTCAAGCATGTGCCCACCCTTTCTGTGGTCTGAGCAGCCTTGCCCAATATTCTCACTGGGATTCGGAAGTGAGCCAATTAGGTGACAGGCACAACCCAAGAGAACACAGCCTCTGCCACCTCCCTTGAGGCAGCCAAGCCTCCTCACCCCCTGCTTTCCTTTGTAGCCACTGATGGCGACAACACAGTCTTCACTAAGTGTTTTCCCTACCGCAGCAGCAGCAGCGCGACCTTCTTAAATGAATGTGGCTTGACTCTGAACTGAAGTCATACTAACTGCCTTCCCCCCCTGCAGCTTTACTGCTGTTTTCCCTTAACAAAAAAATTACATGGTGTTTCCACGCAGGTGCATTTGAAATTGTGTGTAAATGGAAAAATTCTCAGGCCCAAGGAACGGACCGTTATATCTCAAGCTTAAATACCAATGTGTCTGAGATTACTTGCAAGCAATCCATTCGACTGCATTCCACCTGTTTCTTTGCATCACGGTAGCTGTTTTCTAACTGAGGTCAGAAGCTAAACGTTGAAGAAGCTTTACTTTCAAATATTTGAAAAGTATTTCAATTCATCACACCTAAGATGGGCATTTATTGCTCTGTGAGGCCTGTTTCACTGCATACCCACAATGGGTGTGTATGACGTTCCTTGTGAATTTAAAAACTGTGGGCTTAGGTGATAATGTTATTTGCCTTTGTAGCACAATGGTCACACTAAAACAATTTAAGGCAGAGATATTTCTTTAGTCTCAAGGTTTCTAAGCCTACAGCCCATCGTGTCAGGGAAGGCCATCATGGTGTCATGGTGTCTGTCGTGGTGGTAGAAGGGTCTGGTGGCACCTATTCCCACCACAGTGGACACGAAGCAGAGAGAGCAGGCCTGGGACCTGGGACTCAGCTATCACCTCCCGACACCCATGCCTGATGACCTAGCCCTCCTAAAGGCTGCATAGTCTCCAGGACTGCCACCAGCGGGGGAGGACACTCAAACACAAATCCATGGGGGAGGGGGCATTTCAGGAGCATTTCTGGTTCAAACACTAGAAAGGAGTAGACGCCAGTGATCAAGAGGGGCATGGATCCTCTGAGTTGTAAAAGTGCCCCAAGGGGCCACATGTCCTCTCTCTTGTCACCTAGAAGTTAGGTAGCCATGTTTGTTGTCTGCCGCCATCCTAATGTTAGCAAAGTGCAGCTACTTGTAGGTTTTGTCTTAATTTATCACTTTTTTACTATTTGTGTTTTAGCCCCTAGTTGGTATTTAGAGACTAAAGAGGAGAGTCATCTTGAGTTGAAAGACATGCTTTGCCAAGTTAAATACAGCAGGGCCTGCAACAGTGTCCTTCAGTTTTACAGGAGAGGGTCAGTGTAAGGGTATATGCATGGTCTGGACCTAGGCCCCCCCCTCCCAACACATATATAATTGATGGGCAGCTTGGTCTTTGTGTGGGGCCCCCTAGTAAGTGGAGTGGTATTGTCTGTGACATGGATTCTGTTGCCTGCTTTGGGATCACTTTCCCCTAGCTGGGCTGCCTTGTCTGGCCTCAGTGGAAGAGGGTTCACTTAGTACTGATTTGACTTGCTGTGCCAGGGTGGGTTGATATGGTGGGGGACGGCTCCCCTTTTCTGAGGAGAAGGGGAGGGGGAAAGGGGACAGGGCAAGAGGGTGGGACCCAGGAGGCGAGGAGGGAGGGGCCGTGATCAGGAGTAAAATGAATAAATAAATAATATTAATAAAAATAATTGTTTATCAGCGGCAAAGAGCTATGGGTTTATGTGAGAGAAAGGTCTCTAGCCATTTGCTTTTTTGTCGCTCGTCAGAGTCATGTGAGTGCAATTGGTGGGAAGAAGAAAGTGCCTAGGAGAGCCACAAATGTAACAATATGAACAAACCCTAACGGACGATCCTTAAATCCTTTCTTTTTATTTTTACTTATTTAGTAATTTACATTGCACTTAAAGCATGCACAGTGCATTTCATGGTGTGAACTGCAATCCCGTGTCTCTGTGTTCAGAGGCTCTTCCTTGTGGGCTCTCTGTAGGCCTCTGAGCTGTGCCGTTCACCTCTCACTGAACTCACTGTGCTAACGCCCAGGCATACCAGAAAAGCCAGAGAGGTCTCCGGATGGAGCTATTCTTGTGTGAACACTCCCGCTCAGGTAGAAATTTCACAGCGACAGAGAGAAGGCGACACTGTCTACTTCTCTTTCCCTTTGAGACTAGCAAGGCTGCCTGGGGAAGGGGGCCAACTGGTTGCACATTGTGCTGGAAGTCTGGCGAGTTAGGAAAGGCAGAGGTTGGATCAGGAAGCAAGTATTCAATACAGGTCATTGTCTGTCTTTCCCCCATGGTCTCTCACGTTCCATGTCTTTCCAGCCATTCTAAAAGTTTAGTATAGGAAGCGCTAAAGAGAGATTCCAGTCAATACTTCCTTCTTGCTAACAGTGCTGGTGAGAACAGTGGAGAAATGCTTGGAAAAGAAGCCTGGAGTGCAGTCGTATTTATTGACTGAGTGTTGGCACACTGGAAGGCTCAGCCTAAATATGCCTCCTTCCCCAGCATGCATCTTTGCACAGTAGGCTCAGGAGATGGATCCCAAGTCAGATATGGCTCAGCTGAGTAAATGTCAAAACGGGACCAGATGCGACGAAATCAGCCTCGTCTGTCACCTTTGCATCATAGGGAACCTGTCTACAAAAAAAAAGGCTGGAACACTCCTGCCGTCAATATTTATTTAATAGTTAGTTGTAGAATGTTTGTGATCAGAGCTGCGGTTTTATTGTCACGTCACATAAGGTAGAGGAGAGAATATTGCTGCATTCTAGTGGGCCATTAGGCAAGTTTCCAGGACCTAGTCCTAAACTACATCTTCAAATAGAGAGAAAAATCTCTCTCACCTCTTTCTCCCATGAAAGAATAATTTGTTTGATTCTTCCTGGAAATTACTATTTTGAAAGTAAAACCTTGAAGACGCTGAAAGTATTTCAAGACGAGACTGAAACATAATTGGCAATCTTCAGAGTTAAGTAAGCGAGATTTAGATAAAGGAATAAAATGCAGTTATCAGTTGGGTATTCCTGCCCCCCCGCCCCCCATGGAGTCTCCGTGATGCTGACCTTGGTCTTTGTGGTGTTTAAAAATGTAAATACGTCTCTAAGACCATTCTAGCTTTCCTGGGAGCTTCTGTGGTTATCAAGAGACCTTGCTAATATCTCTCTCAGTCACAACTGCATTGGATTTCAAATGTACATCTTTGTGAAACTGAATTGGGTTTCACATATACATCTTCCCATGGAGCCAGCTTTACACTGGTTCTAAGGATCTGAACTCGGGTCCTCACGAGTGTCCTCGCCTTACCACCGAGCCACCGCTACAGGTTTTTTTTTTTTCAGTGTACAGAATATCGTTGAAAACAGGAGCCCATCGAAGAGTGTCTGGCTCAGTGCTACATTACAAAGCACTGCTCTCAAAGGTGTTTCAAGCTTTTGGTGATGTGAATGGCTCACTCTGGCTTTTGTCACTGTCGGTGACAAATTCCTTGGTAGAAACCCTGCATTCAAAGTGGAACTTCTGGCCTCTGATTTCTCCATCTGCTTCCAGGATGTAGATGTTGTGTCCACACTAAGATCATCTCAATTTCCCCTAACCCTTCTGCCTGCTCATGGGGTTTCTTCTGATACTTCTTGGGAGTCCGTATCCTTCATTCTGGTCAGGAGACACATATTTAGACTGACGTTTTCATGACGGCTGAGCATGACTTCCTTTCTCCTTAGCTCATGCAGAATCCAGTCTTACTTTCCCCCTCAGCTTTTCTCTACTGCACATTTTTCTCTTTGTGAACTTCTCCCCGAAGTTCAGAGGTAGCCAGCATTCCACTCTTGCCTTCTCTCTTCTGCCTGGAGAACAGGCATTCCTGCTTCCCAGGGCCAATTCTTTCAAAGGTAATATTTTCCTATCCTTTTATACAAGCACTAGCAGGAAATGTGGGCATCACACAAACCATATTAAAGCTGTAATAAATCTTGAGATTAACTCTGCCATAATTGTGTGAGAGAGACACACAAAAAATAATAGTTCAAAACATGTGGAAGAAACCCTAAGCAGACACATTTTATGGCAGGGGGAGGTCCCCTATTCACGTTAGATAACTACAGAAGAGATCTCCGGAGGGAACAGGAAGATCCTCAGGCTTGTGAATGTTAAACCCATCTGGAAAAATACTTAGACATTTTTTAAAGACTTATTTATTATTATGTATATAGTGCTCTGCCTGCATGTATACCTGCAGGCCAGAAGAGGGCATCAGATCACATTATAGATGGTTGTGGTTGCTGGGAATTGAACTCAGGCCCTCCGGAAGAGCAGTCAGTGCTCTTAATCTCTGAGCCATCTCTCCAGCCTCCTCAGACATTTTTTTTTAAAGGACCACACAGCCCTGGCTAAGGTGAGTGACTCAAAGTCCAGTAAAGCATTTTGATGTTTCTAACCTTGACTTTCAATTCAATGTCACTCCTTGTGTAATGGCAAACACAAGTCAGACAGCTTCTGCTAATGCAAGGTCGGCTTTGGGGTAGGGTTCCTTGGGTGCTTTGCATCTCATCTTTTTTTTTTTTTTTTTAGATTTATTTATTATTATGTATACAGTGCTCTGCCTGCAAATACATCTGTAGGCTGGAAGAGGGTATCATATCACATTACAGGCGGTTGTGAACCACCATGTGGTTGCTGGGAATTGAACTCAGGACCTTTGGAAGAGCAGGCGGCGCTCTAAACCACTGAGCCATCTCTCCAGCCGCCGCATCTCATCTTTTGAGACAGGATTTCCCACTTGGTGCTGGTCAGCTACCCAGTGAGCCTCAGGGATCTGCATGTCTCCAGCCCTTAATGTTGTTGCCACAAGCACAAACTGCTGTGCTCTGTGTATTTAAAAATATGAGTCCTAGGAAGCCAGGTGTAGAGGCACACGCCTTTAATCCCAGCATTCAGAAGGCACAGGCAGGCGGATCACTGTGATTTGGAGGCCAGCCTGGTCTACAAAGTGAGTTCAGGACAGCCAGCCAAGGCTACACAGAGAAACCCTATCTCGGAAAAAAAAAAAGAAAGAAATAGCCACATGTGCTTTTTTAAAAGAAAATTCTGAGTTGAACTTTTTATGAAATCTATCGTGCACAGGTATGAAAGTGCACAAATCAAAAAGGCACTGTTGGCTGTGTCTGCAAAGATGGGCGGCCGCTAAGACCAATAGGAAACTAAGATCACTGGTTCCCTGCCTGCTCCTCCCCAGTCACTAACATCCCGGGGTGCCACCATCCGCACTTCACACTCCACAGATAAGGTTTGCCCGTCTTGAACCTTGTATAAATTAAATTGTACACTAAACCGTCCTGTCTGGAGTATTTCACTCAGCATTTCCTCTTGCGTTCTAATTTGAACCACGTAGCTCTGAATTACCGTCTAGTATAGACTTAGCTTCTTCATGAGCATAATTGCATATTAATCCTGTTTGTAACCTTGATGTTTGCCTCAAATTGGGTCCGTAGTGACAGAGATAGGGCAGATAGAGCAGAGATGGAGGCAAGGCCAACCAGTGCCTGGCCCACCCCACCCCATGGGAGGCGGTCAACCTCTGGCTCTATTAGCAATACTCGTCTATGCTTGCAGACAGGAGCCTAGCATAGCTGTCCTCTGAGAGGGTCCACCCAGTAGTGTCTCAAAACAGATGCTCACAGCCAAACATTGGACAATGCATAGGGAGTCTTGTGGAAAAGTGGGGGGGGGGGGGGAGAGAGGAGGCTGGAGGAGACAGGAGCTCCACAAGATCCAACAGAGGCAACTAACCAGGACCCAGAGGGGCTTGTGGAGACTGAAGCACCAACCAAGGACCCTGCATGGACTGGACCTAGGCCCCTTACACAGATATAGCTGATGGGCAGCTCAGATTCATGTGGGTCCTCTAGGAAGGGGAGTAGGGGCTGTCCATGACATGGACTCTGTAGCCTTCTTCTTGATCCACTTCCCCCGGTAGGACTGCCTTGCCAGCCCACAGGGGAAAAGGACACGCTCAGTCCTGCTGTGATTTGATGAGCTGGGGCGGATGGGAAGGGAGCGGTTTCCCCTTTTCTGAGGAATAGGGGAGAGGACGGGAGAGTTGGAGGGAGGGTGGGGCTCGCAGATGAGGAGGGTTGGGGCTACGACCAGGGTGTGAAGTAAATTACAAACACGTTTTCAAGATGCATGGATGGACATTTGAAAGAAATTCATTTTCCGCACTTCAAAGCAAGCAAAGACACTCAACAGGAAGATACCTGTCACAGGGGCTCCTGGCACTGAGCCAGATAGGCCTTGGCAACGCTGAGACAGAGGTTAAGGTGGCCCCTTAACTCCGTGTTTGATGGAGTTGATTCCTTGTAGGGAGCAGTTACACGGTTCTACAGATTCTGGTCGGCTTTGGCAGTTAGCGTTTGACTCCTTCAGCAGCCGCTGTGCCTGGCAGGCCTGGAGAGTGCAGCTGCTCCATCCATTTCCAGTAGCTAAAGACATGGCTGTGTCTAGACGAAGCTCAGAAGAGTTTTAGACCCCACGGGGGAGCATCCCAGGCCATTGGCCACCAGAACTCCCATTTGCCAGCATCCACTGTTAGCAGACAAAGGAATTTTGAAGTCATTTTAGGAAGAGAAGAAACACAACACCCATCATTCTTGAAGTTTTTTTGGCATTTCAGCCAAAAGGGCTTTCTTCACTTGTAGGGCTCTTACATGCATAATGAAATAGGCAGGCCTATAAATCACTGTTGCTAGCCATTCCCTGCGGGCCAATCTAGAATGAATGCTATCTACCTTGCTGTGCTGTCCAGAAGGAAGACATGAGGGATTATTTGATCCCCATAAAGTTAAATGCCATTTTTGTGTAAAGTCACCAAGCATGGCAAACGATGTTATGATGCCATTAGCAGTAGGATTTGTTTTTCTATTTGTTTTCTAACTGGTAGTTTAACAACGTGGACGGTGTAGGGATGCTATGCTCACATTTTAAGTCCCCTTAATGAGTAGAGGAGAATGTCATCTTCAAATGGGCTAAAAATATCCCAAGTACCATGACTACCTATGTCAAGTGTTCACCTCCACACTAGTGACCAGTTGAGCCCGCTGTGTCCACAGCAAAAGTTGATAACCAGCCCCTGCTACAAGAGTCCCTGAGACAGAAGCTAATACCATCAGTGAGGAGGTGGGGGACACAGCTCCTCGCCACCACCCTCACAAGCCTGAGAAATTCTCTTAAGTGCTAAAGGACTTTAACTCAGGCTAACAGGAGGTTTGTGGCTCTGGTGCAGAAAAGCATTCCATGTCTACCCTGTGGGAAGATGCAGAGTTGGAGATTTTGTTAAGAATTTATTAGTGGGTCAGGAGAGATGGCTAAGAGTAGTTAAAAGCACTGGCTGCTCTTCTAGAGGACCCTAGTTCAATTCCTAACACCCACATGGTGGTTCACAACTGTCTGTAACTCTAAGATATGATACTCTCACATGGACAGATGTGCAGGCAAAATACCAATGCACATAAAATAAAGATAAATATCTTAAAAAAGAAGTATTTGATACAGGTTAAGCACGCGGGATAAGAGAACAAGAGGCTCTCAAAAAAAAAAAAAGTAAGACCTGAGGGTGTGTGCATGGAGAAAAAAAAGCAGAGGAAGTAAGCCATGCTAGAGTTAGGGCACAAGCCCTTCAGGGGAAAATCTCAATTGTGTGATATTATCCATTTGTACCATCTTGATGGCTATCAAGTTATATCTCAAAAATTACTGTGGTGGTCTGAATAGGAATACCTTTCTCCTTAGACGCCCCCCATAACCTGGGGTTTGAATGCTGGGCCCACAGGCAATGGCACTGTTAGGAGCTATGGCCTTGCTCGAGGAAGTGTGTCACTGTGGGGAGGGCTTTGAGGTCTCCTATGCTCAAGCTATGCCCCGCGTGCCTCACAGTCTTCCTTCTGCTGCCTGTGGATCCAGATGTAGACCTCTCAGCTCCTTCTCCAGCACCATGTCTGCCTACATGAGGCCACGCTTCCCAGTATGGTGATAATGGGCTAAACCTTTGCACTGTGAGCCATCCCCAATTAAACACTTTCCTTGATAAGAGTTAGCATGGTCACAGTGTATCTTCATAGCAATGGAAATATTAAGACAACTGCTGAGAAGCCTTTTATTTTTTATTTTTATTTTTATTTTTTCTGATAAGTCAGATGAGATGCCTCCAGAGTTACCTTTGATGGAGGCTGTAATTTGATAAGGTGAATTCAAGAGCCACAGGGTCTACACGGGGAGTTTGGTGCACATCCTTTCTCTGTAAGTGGTGTTTCTGGTGATTCCTAGAAAACTGCAGGCAGGTATCCTGAGCTGGGCATGATCAGTGGCTGTGGAGACTGGGCCACCTTCACTCGCCTACCTAGCAGCAAACACTGACTCTGCTTGACACCTCCTCCAGGGTATTTCTCATACCAGTCTTTTGTGCTGTCTCACCCAGCCTGGTCTGGAATTCCTTATAACCCAGAGGGTTGGCCCCGAGAGAATAAGGTATTTTAAAGATCTAGTTTTGTAAGCTACAGATATCCATTTTCAGTCTTGTTTTTTATTTATTTTTTAAACGAGGTTTAATGTGTCCCAGATTGGCCTCCAACTTAACTTGAACAGAATTCCGATCCTCCTGCCTCCACTTTCCAAGTGCTGAAATTACAGGTCTGTGCTTCCAGGCCCAGTTTGTGCAATAATGGGGATGAAAGCCTTCAGGTATGCTGAGCAAGCACCCTACCAAGTGGTCTACCACCATGTAAAGCATCGCTTCTACCACAGTCTTTTGGCAAAGGAAGCCATAAAGGTTTTCCCAGCTAGAGTCAAGGAGAAGGACTGGTACCCACCTCTCCGTTGGAGGCGTATCCAGGTTACACTGCCAGAACAAAGGAGACGGGAGAGACTGCAGGGTTGCTTGAACATGCGATCTCCCATGCTGTGCAACCTGTACTCTCACTTTATAGAATCTGTTTCATCTCTCAGCTTTCCTGAGCATACACTCAGGTTTATGCTGCCCTTATTCTAGGAGTATCTGTGAGCCTCCTACCTGCTGAGCAGACACCTTCTCTTGCTTCAACTCTACTTTATCCAACAGGCTTTCAAAAGTACCCTAGGGAAGGACAGAAATGGCTTTTGTTATTGCTGCTGTTGATTTGAACATCCTCTTTTCAAGGACGAAATAATCAGAGCAACAGCCTACACTGGCATTATTTCCGAAATGTCCCGACCCCAGTCTTCAGCTTTGTGGGAAATTAATCTATTTGGTCTGCAAATTTCTCCTATAAAAGGTAAAAGTCTGATCCCATTTTAATGCCTGGGGAATAGTTATACCCTGTACGTTCTTTGTCTGTAAAAATAGCTAGTTGAGCAGATAATTCAGAAAATATAATACCGCCTCAGCCTCCAGAAGAACACTAATATTTCCTCATTGTTGAGGGGAAAGCGATAGTTCACCGGGTTGTGGAAAGAGTTGTTGAGAAGCTGAAATAGTCATCAAAGCAGTGAGGTCTCTGGAGTAAAGGGATGCCATGTGTCTTTTTATTTGTTCTTCATTTGAATGTGCACCCTTTGGATGTACAGTCCACTGGAGTTTCAACATAGTGTTTAAAGAAGAGGTCATCTTGCCACTAGTAAACTTATTAAGAACTAGAAACGATGGATGCATATGAAATGGTATAAATAAGGAGAGGCTCATAGAATCTATGAATTAGAATTTTTCTTGTTTTCCAAGGCATGATTTTAATCTTTACTCAGTATATTAGTTACTGGTCTCATTTTTGTTGACCACTTTTGTCGGCAGTGGGACCCGGGAGGATGGAACCTACAAAGGAGGTGGACTAAAGTCTCATGCAATAGGCAACTCTATTCAGAGCATCAGACAACTTATACTCTGAGGGTTAAGAAGGGTCACGTGAGTAAAGCGCACGGCCACAAGGGCAAGCAGCAGATGAGAACGAGCTACACATGACAAAACACAGGTTTCCATGGCGGCACATAAACAAGTAACAATAGCCAGCCGGAACGAATCATCTGAAGTCAGCTCTCTCCTATTGGCTGCACCTGGGAGGGCTACAAAAACACTCTCCAAGAACAACTGTGTGTTCTGAAGAAACCGAGGTCACGAGACTCCTGTTTTCTTGGAGTTTTCTCACAAGCCCTCAGAATTCCCCTTGTAGGATTCATTTTTGGACGGTGTTCCAATAATTCCTGTGACGAGACACCTGCTAAAATCAACTTAAGGAAGGGAAGGGTTGTTTTCCACTCACAGTCTCAAGGTACAGGACTTCATGGAAGGGAGGTGCAGAGACAGGGGCATGGAGTTGACTGTCCACGTAGTAGCCACAGTTAGCTGTTTTCTTATAGTTGATCTAGGACCCTAACCCACGTAATGGCACCTCTCAAATTTCAGGTGGGTTCTTCCCAACTCAGTTAATCTAAAACAGATAATCCCTCATAGGCAGGCCCAAAACTTGACTAGATGATTTGAGATGCTATCAAGTTGGCAGTCTTAACTGTCACATTTAGTATTTGTTTATACATATTTTGGTGATGTCTTAGTCCCATGATGCAAGAGACTCAAGCTATACTGCTTTGTGCATGTGTGTGGGAGGTGTATGTCCACATTCAATAGACTGGCAGAAAAGACTCATGACCAGCCTTGTGCCTCTTCTCAGGGTCTCTGTGTCTTCAGGAAACAAACAAACAAAAACCTCAACTATCACTTTCCCCTCAACAATGAGAAAATATTAGTGTTCTTCTGGAGGCTGAGGCAGTACCATATTTTCTGAATTATCTGCTCAACCAGCTATTTTTACAGGCAAAGGATGTACAGGGTATAACTATTCCCCAGGCATTAAAATGGGATGAGAGTTTTTACCTTTTATAGAAGGAATTTGCAGACCAAGATGTAGAATACAATTCCCCTTGTGTCATGTTGGCTTCCCACCGATCAAGCCCCTTCCCTTGCTCTTCTCGCCCCAAATGTCTTTTGATGACTCTGCCTTTTGGTTTGGATCTACTCCTGTAGCTCAAGCAGAGGTGGCTGTCTCTTTAAAGCCACCATCGCTAATGAAGGAATCACCCCTGTTTATAACTCAGGGTTATAGGGCAAAAGGACAAAGAGAACAGGAAAGGGGGAAATTTAAGATCAAAATTATAGTGTTTTAAGCACAGGTATTTTCAGCCCAAGTCATTTGATTGTTTTGTATATATTTATGATGTTTTTCTTGCAAGTGAAAAAAATGTTATTTTCTAAGGACATTTTTCTCATTTTCTACTTAAACAACTTCAGATTCAATTAGCTACCTGCTTTTAAGATGTGACATCTTATATATGGTGTGGGAGCAAATTGTGTCCTATTATAATTTGACTCAACATCTTGTTTTTGTGAAGAATTTGGACAGCTTGTCCAGAATATGCCTTTTGTCGCAGGCATCTACAAAGCTAGAAAAACACAGTGTAAACTTTCCTGTAGACCATAGTGCCCACAAGAAAGTTGGGAAACACAAAAGGTGGCAGGCTACCATACGCATATTGTGCCCGTTGCTTCAAGCACGTAGGCCCTCTGCTCGATGATTAAAAGAAGCCATTCTTACATGAGATCTGTAAATGTAGGTGACACAGATAAGCACATACTGCTTCTTGACATGGAAAAGACATGTGGCTCTTCTCCCCCATGTTTGTTTTTGTCTTCCTTCCTGCTGAATCGGGAGGAGAGGGTAGAGAGTCAGGATTCAGAACATATTGAGGCTTCCCAGAATTCCTGGTCTCAGGAAATGCACACAATCCAGAAACACCAGGGGAAGGCAAAGTGGTATGTATGGTCATTGGTCACTGACTGAGTCAAACACCCAAGTTCCACTTGAGTTTCAAAGTTACGATGTTCCCAGGATACAGTCGTGGCTCACGATATAAGCACCATGCTGCATGAGGCCTTACTTAACATTCATGAAGCCCTGGGTTCGATCCCCAGCCCTGCACAGACCAGATGGCCTCACATACACACCTATAACCTCAGGAGGTAAATTCTGGAGATATTCAGGGTCATCTGCGCCTACATGGCAAGTTTTTGACCAGAATATGTGAGACCTTGTCTCAAAAGCAAAAGTGCATGACGGGATATGCAAACTCCATCTATGGTATTGGTTTAAATGGCTCTTACTCCCTCAGCCTCCTCTACATTGCCCTTGGGCTTGGTTGTTAAGCCTTCAGGGAATTGGGCCAATAATATGTATAATGACATTGGGTTATTTTAGTCCCCTTTCTCTGAAGAGTTCAGAACAGTGGAACAACTCTGAGCTCAAATTATCCCATCTCAGCGGTACCTCTCACTGGCTTGTTGTGACTACGAATTAACACAGATGACAGGGCTGAAGCCACTTTCAGGAAGCAGCTGCGCTTGCCTTCTCTGGTACGGACACATAATTATAGCTTGAAAGTGAAATGGTATTGAATGCAGAGTGACCATAAAGTTCGGAGAACCGCAGGGTGCAAATGGAACCACTCACAGCTCTGAAGTTTAACAGAATTCTCCACAGGGAATAGCAATACAGAAGGAAACTAAAAGCTTTTCCTTTTTTATTAATAGTGAATAGTAGTGGCGCTGCAGCTCAGTTGGTAGAGTGCTTGCCTAACATATATGATGCCCTGGGTTTTTATCCCCAGCAGTTAACACACCACGCGGCATCATGTACACACCTGTAATCTGTAAGTCAGGAAGTAAATTGAGGAGTAGGTCATCCATGCCTACAAAGCAAGTTTTTGGCTAGCTTGGAATATATGAGACCTTGTCTCAAAAAACAAAAGCGAATGGTGGCATGTGAAAAAAATCTATTGATGATATTGATTTAAATGATTCTTTGAACACACATACACACACACACACACACACACACACAAACTTTATATCTTTAAGGAATTTGTTAAATGTTTATTTATTTTATTTTATGCGTGTCTATGTGTGTCCGTGAATGTATGCATGTGTACCACATATGTGCAGGAACCCACTGAAGACTAGATCAGGTATCAAATCCCATGAAACAGAAATTACAAATGCTTGTGAGCCACCAAATAAACTCTGGGAATTGAACCCAGATCTTCTGCAGGAGCAGTAAGTGCTCTTAACCACTGCACCATCTCTCCAGCCCCTAAAGGAATATTTTTTAAATCTACCGATATATTCTAAATATAAGAGGCTCTATGCATTAAAGAATGATTTTATTATTATCTTCTAAAAGGTCTTGTGCTAGCGTTATAACTCAGTGCTGGAGTGTTCAACCTTGAGAACCCAAAATAATTAAATAAGATAAAAACTAAACATCTTGTTATCTCTGTTTTTGTCTTTGCTTATAAATTTACAATCTTTATAGTGGTAGTCAGGGAGTTGTCATTGTTCAACAGATTTTAGAAGATAAAACTGTAATTCTTTCAATATTTAAATTTATGAATCTAAAGTTTCTGACACAAATCTGTCCTGGGTTAAGATCAGCTGGGCAGCACAGTTTTCTCAAGTCTGTCCAGTCCAAGCAGAATCCTGTAAGACAGGAACCCCGTGGACAAAGTGAGCTTCCTCCACTCTCCTCTCCCTCTCCATCCCCAAAGACTATCCTCAGAGTGAGCTGCTTAGTGAATAAAGTTAAGACGGAGTGCTGAGGCCTCGGGGAAAGGCGGAACCGTATCACCATCAAAATAACAGCTCAAGTAACATCTAAAGGTCGCTCACTGCAGTGCCTGAAAGGCTGTGGACAAAATATAATTCCCCAGTGTTGATATGTCCTTAGTTAGCCCTGGAGTTTTCTAGACTGTGAGCACTGAAGGTGGAGCTCAAAGGCGGCTTGCATCTCCCATGGCCTGGCTTGAACTCTCAGGACTGGCTGTGCAGATGGCCTGAAAGAGCAGCTCAGACCCTATTGTGGTTAGAATGGTGTGTCCATCAGAAAGACTTTCATCCCCAGTTGGTGGTGCTTCTGGGAAGCCATTGGATCATGAGAATACTGGTGGCATTGATGGGTTAATCCAAGGAAAATTATCATGGATGGTGTAGTACAGGGTGGAACTCAACTGGCAGAAGTGGGCTCCTGGAGATGCATTTGAAGCCATGTCTTGTTTCCCAGTCCTGTGTCCGCCCCCTTCTCCCCTCCCCCCTTTCACTTTTCCCCCCTCCCTTACTTTCCTCCTCATTTCCCCTATTAACTCTGTCCTCCCCCCTCTCTTTTCTTCATCACGTGCCACGTGCCATAATTCTATGCCTCGCCACGGACCCTAAAACAACGATGCCAGCTATGAACGGAGACCTCTGAAAGCATGAGAAAAGTGAATCTTTCCTTAAGTCCCTCTCCTGCAATGTTTTGTCACAGCACACGACAGGAACACAACCCTATCTGTAAAGTCGTGTTGCAAGGTCACCCACTTGCCTAAGGATGACATTTAGAGTCACCCACTGCTCCTCAATGGTGACAGTGACATCAGATGACCCTCATCAAGAGCTAGAGCCACACACCTGGCTTGGCAGTCACACTTGGCTGTTTCTCTTTTGCAGGCCACTCCCTGCCTTCCCTAAGGGGGCTGCTGATTCCGCTACCCTCTTTGCCCCTTTGCCTTCAGCATAGCTTTCCCCACAGGGCATGCGCAGCTCCAATACCCTGACGTCTCCAACAACTGTCAGCCTGGCTTGAACTCTAAATCGGATGCTCTCTTGCGGCGAGCAGAGTTCCAACTGTAACTGCCAACACAGTGTCTGCTTTCCTTGCCCTTCCCCCCCCCCCCCCCCCCGTCTCGTTCATCTCAGAGGCTCACTTGGAGGCAGGAAAGAAAAAAAAGAAAGATGCAGTTCAGACAGGCTGTTGGTTTGTCATGAACAGGTCTTTCCTAGGAGACAGCCTTGAAAGTGGACACATTTGAGCTGCTTAAGGAAGACAATAAGAAGCTAAATTAAAAAATCAGAAGACATGTCATCAGCAGATGCAGCCTCACATTTTAATGATAGATAGACAGACAGACAGATGATAGATAGGTAGATAGATAGATAGATAGATAAATAGATAGATAGATAGATATACAGACAGACAGACAGACAGGCAGGCAGGCAGGCAGGCAGACAATTTAAATGCATGGCAGTGCCCAATACTGGATTGGCTGAAGACAAGATGCAACAGACAGGCAACTTCTAATTTGTTAGTGAAGCGGGGGCCTTGCTTTCTAGTTCCCTTTCCTGGCAGACCCAAACAAATAAACCAGTAACCAGTTAACTGAGAAGCAAGTGGCATAGGGATGACAACAGATGGATTAGTAAAGAGGGGGTCAGAACAGATTACAGGAGGCTCCCTCATATTTGTAGGTGAATCTGGGTCACGGGTGACTGCTCCGGCTTTCCTGGGAAAGAGCTTTCTCCTGAGATGAGTTCTTTCTATCTTTTGGGTTGGATGGAAAGGTACTTTTCCGGTTTTTTTGTTTGTTTAAAATATTATCGAACTTTGTTTTTATATAAGGAGTCCGTTCCCCGGTTTCCAGAAGGGTTGTTTACTGTCTCACTATTTAAGCAGCATTTACAAAGCTCCACCAGGTCTTTATGTGCCTTATGCCCTATACTCCGGCGGCAACAAACTTACTGCCACAGCCACTGTCAGGTACTTCTAAGAGAATGGAGGGGTTGGGAGGCTGGGAAGCCATCTAGGATCTCACAGCTGTTTCAGCTTCAAAGCCTGGGGTTCCAGTCACTCCCCACAAAGTGTCAGCACACCAGCTAACAGCCAGGCAATAAGCCTGAATTTAACAAGTCCGTCCAGAAGCACCCGGTTTACAGGTGAGGGGGCTGAGGCTCTGACAAGAGGCAGAACCAAGAGCCAGGGCCATGTGACCCCACACCTCACTCTCTTCTCACTACCCCAGTGCTCTGCAGTTGGAGCTGATCACAGGAAGGGAAGCGGTTGCTCAGTTTTCACTCACTAAGAGCAGGTGCCACGCTGAGCACTTCACGCGTATTGGGTACATTTTTCTTCTTTCATGAGGATTTTGTAAAGTACACGCACAAGATTTATGAACTCAAGCAATCTCAGGTGCAAACTATTCAAAAAGAAGAAACACTTGTACTGAAGATACACATTTTTGTTTATTATTCCCTATATAATACAGTTCATGTTACATTGAGTACTACAGTTTAGAGGTAAGTTAAAATAAATAGATGCTATAAAAAGGTTATAGGCAAAGTATAATGCATCTTACAGAATAGATTATCTTCACATGTAGGTGACCTAGGGATTCTGAAAGATGTTCCCCAGAGTCCTGACTGAGCCTGGGGAGGGGGTGACCACCTGTCACTCCTGAGAGTTTCCCAAATGAGGATGCTGAAGACAAGGGCTTCAGGTATCTGGCCCAAGGTCACAGATGGTAGACCTAGAGCCTTAGTCTACCAAATCATCACTGTCCATCTTTCTCAAAGGATAGTGGGAAAACTAGGAGGCAAAAATTAAACTCAAAACTGCCAGGTGCTTTCTTTTTTAAAATATATTTTATTAATTTATTCCTATTGCCAGGTGCTTTCTTGGGAGGTGTTATTGGTTAATATTGTATGTAATACAAAAGTCCTGATTTGTTCATTGTGTTGGGGGAAAACAGAGAGCCAGTACTCACAGCCCAAAAGTCACCCTCTGAAAGCATGCATCACACCATGAATGTTGCACACAATGAATGCTGCCCACCATGAATGCTACACACCATAAACGCTGCAAACCATGAACGCTGCACACCATAAATACTGCACATACCAGGAATGCTGTGCACCATGAAGGCAGCACGCCATGAACACTGCACACCATGGACGCATCACACCATAAATGCGGCACACAGCATGAATGATGCACACACCATGAACACTGCACACACCATGAATGCATCACACCAGGAACCGTGCACACCATGGACATATCACACCATGAATGCTGCACACCATGGATGTATCACACCATGGATGCTGCACACCATAGATGTATCACACCATGAACACTGCACACACAATGGATGCTGCACACCATGGATGCTGCACACCATGAATGCATCACACCATTGATGTATCATACTATGAATGCATCACACCATGGAGGCATCACACCAGGAACACTGCACACACCATGAATACTGCACACCCCGAATGCTGTACACTATGGATACTGCACACCAAGAATGCATCACATCAGGAACTCTGCACACACCATGAATGCATCACATCATGGACAAATCACACCATGTGTCCATGGTATGATGCATTATTGATGTTTGTAGCATTCAAGGTATGATTCAAGATGCATCCATGGTGTGATGCACTCCTGGTCTGTGCAGCATTCAGGGTGTGCTGCACCCATAGTGTGCAGTGTCAATGATATGAAGTATCCATGGTGTGCACCATTCATGGTGTGATGCATTCTTGGTGTGCAGCATGTGTCCATCGTGTTCAGCATCCATGATATGTAGTATGATGCATTCATAATGTGTAGTGTTCATAGTGTGATATATCCATGTTGTGTGCAGAGCATTCACAGTGTGATGTGTTCATGGTGTGATGCATTCATGGTGAGTGCAGCATTCATGGTGTGAATGCTGCACACCACGAATTCTGCACAGTCACCAAATGCTCCTTATCATTTTTTCACGGAAAATTGCAAACATCTGTTAACCAACTGTCTGCATTTGGATGTGACAGCTGATAAACACAGTGAGACAAAAGAGCTTTTCTCTGCAGCCCTTTCTCTGATGTGCCACCTTTGTATGCTTGGCTTGGCTGTCTTGTGCTTGAAGTGGAAAAACTCTTTTGATGAGCATATCTTGGATCTTGGTACTCTTTTGAAATTGCGTCTCCTCTGATTCTGAAGGCAAGCTTGACAGTACATTAGCGTAGGATTCAGTAAAACTCATTCTTTCCTGCCCCCAAGCAGAGGAGCCCCTTAGATGTAGCTTCTTCCCTGCCAGCCCCACCCCCTCGCTCCGCCTCAATACATCTTCTCAAGATTTGATGAAGCATATGTCCTTGTTTTGTGGTGGAGCATCTTCTGGGTATATTCCAAGGAGTGGAAGAGCTGGGTCTTGAGGAAGCCCTATTCCCAGTTTTCTGAGAAAGCGCCAGATAGATTTCCAAAATGGTTGTACAAGTTTGCGTTCCCACCAGCAATGAAGGAGTGTTCCTCTCTCTCCACATCCTCGCCAGCATGTGGTGTCATTTGAATTTTTGATGTTAGCGATTCTGATGGGTGTAAGATGGAATCTCTGAGTTGGTTTGATTTGCATTTCTCTGATGACTAAAGACATTGAGCATTTCTTTAAGTGTTTCTCAGCCATTCGATATTCCTCTGTTGAAAATTCTCTGTTTAGTTCTGATCCCCATTTCTCAATTGGGTTATTTGGTTTGGTGGTATTTAATTTTTTGAGTTCTTTATATATTTTGGATATTAGACCTTTGTCAGATGTAGGGTTGTAACCAAGGACAATACAATCGTAAACATCGAACCCCTACTCTGATCTACCCAGTGGACAGGACATTCTCCACAGTTATGTGGAGAGCGGGGACTGACTCTGACATGAATTCTGGTGCCCCATATTTGACCACCTCGCCTTAGTGGGGAGGCCTGGTGGCACTCAAAGAAAAGAATAAGCAGGCTACCAAGATGAGACTTGATAGCCTATGACCACATAGTTCCCCCTCGGTCTTAGACCTAGGGGAGGGGACTAGGGTGAAAGCAGGAGGAAGGGATGGGAGGATACAAGTGATGGGATAACAATTGAGTTGTAATCTGAATAAATTAATAAAATTAAAATTTAAAAAAAGATCCAATGAAAGAGAGACAGAGACAGAGACAGACAGACAGACACACACACACACACACACACACAGAGAGAGAGAGAGAGAGAGAGAGAGAGAGAGAGAGAGAGAGAGAGAGAGAGAGAGAAGCAGAGAAGAGACTCCAGTTGATTTAATTGATTGATGTCCCTGCTTGCTCAGAATAAATTCCTATCATATTTTGTAATTTGTCACACAGAGACTCAGGGCATGGTCACATACACACATGTAGTGGTTGCACAGGCCTAGTTTTGGAAAAGGATAAATCCCAATGGAATCGATTGATCCTTTTTATATACCCTTCAGCCTCCCACTAGGATGGGATTTTATAGAACACTGAGCTCAGACCGGCGTATATCCCTTAGAACTCAGATTTCCATAAAAACACAATTCTTTCCCTCATTAAAATCTGAGAGTTTTTCAGACAACGCCTGATCGGTGTTTATTTCTTTTGTTTCAAAGTTACTACAAGAAAGCATCAAGCACTTCATAAGTTCAAGGAACAACTTAATCTTGAAGGCCAGAGGAATAGAACAAGGCTCTAAGCAAAGGCAGAGATACAGGGCAAGACTCCAAGCAGGGCTGTCCCTGGCCTAGGTCCCCATGGCCTCAGAGTTGCTTGCTAATCACTTTCAGCATGGTATAAGTTCAGGTGACCAAAACCTCTGCAGAAGTCAAATCATGGCACATGGTAAGGACAGCGTGGCTGGCCATTCATCCAGGAAGCGGACACAGAGGGAAACCAAAGTCTTCCTCAAGTTGCAGACTCAACAGGGGACGAGCTTTGCTTCTTGGCTGTTTTGGTTTCTACGTCCTCTAGATGCCTCCTCCTTTATAATTTGCACAGTGCATTGCTCCTCCATGACTTTTTAAATTCCCATCTGCCATTCCATTTCTGTTGGGTGTCCCCTGAGCTGAAATGGGTGTCACTCCTGGAAATGCATCACTGGGCTTTGCTTCTTCTCTTCCATGTCAACAGAAAGAAGTTTAATAAATACATCGGATTGCCCTAGCTTCAGACCAGCCACATTTTAACCACTGGATTCTCTAGCTAACCTTCTTAGACTTACATTTTGCAGGTGAGGAGGCAATATAGCCACTGTGATAGCATCAGGTCCCGGACTGTGATGGAATCGTAGCTTCTTGCACACTAGAACCATCTTGATCACTGCCACTCACTATTATGTGCACAGATTAAATATTTCAAAATAAACCCATTTTAATTGATACGCAATTTCACACTCACTATATGAGAAATTTCGTGAGTACTTTTATTTTGTTGACAGTGAGGTAAAGCTTGTACCCCCTTCCCCTGGGAGGCCCTGGTCTAGATCATGATTTTAACAGACTGAGTCGTCACCCTAACAAAACTCAGAGGACACTACATTTAATGCAAGGTGTTCCACTTTGTTATTTTACAACCAGAAAGTCTGCGCCAAGAGAAACAGAATACAAAACACACAGGGTCGTGATTTCTGCCCACTAAGCAAATGGTGGCTAGGCAGTTGCTTGGAACGCAGGTTGACAAGGAAGGTTAGGTTTCTAGCAGCCCCAACCAGTCTTCGATAGCCAGTCCTTGCCAGGTCACTTTCAGATGTGCCCCTCCATCCTTGCATTACAGGAGAGGCTAGATTCCCTTTGCCTTCAGGTGTCAAGAGCCATGGTGTAACACTGGGCAGGACGAGAGTGGAATATTTTTCTTATGCCTTGAGCAGCATTTCTGGAGTGCTATGTAGTTCCATTCTGACCCACATCTCACTCACCAATCTCTGGGCTTCCAAACCCACACTGGGAGGAAGAGGAACTTCCTCAGAGAAGGGGGTACCCAACATTTGTGTGGCTCTTCGCATTTTCCTCATGAACCTCTTTACTTTGTTTAACATGGAGAGAGTCCTTTTCTTGTTTTCAGACACGAGTCAGACTGACTCAAGCATTAAGCTGGCAGGAATAACCCAGGAGTTGCCCTTTCACTTTCTTACTGTCTGAACCCCCCCCCCCCCGTCCCATTCCTGGGCCCTGCTGCCCTTACATTAACCGTCTGAAGTAACGCTACACAGTAGCAAGCCTTACTTAGGTGAAAGCCATTGTGACGGTGCGTGCCATGTGAAAACTCCAGTCTCTGTTCACAGGCATCCCCTCAAAGCCATCCACATCTGCAGTTATCCTATTTAGCTCAGTATACGTTATTTTTGGAAGGCTTTCCTAGCATTCAAGGTTAGTCACCACACTGACCCACACCGTACTTTGTGTATCTGGCTGTTCCTTCCTATCATCCCTGCAAACTAACAGACTCCTGCCCTGGGAGTCTAGAAAGAGCGGAGTCCCAGGAAGACTCCTCCACTTCTGGAATCTTCCCCTTTCATTGGCTTCCTCTCCCAGTACTTCAGCCTCCATAACTGAACACATTATCAGGCCCATCCCTATCTAGACTGTGTCCCAGAACCCTTTTCTGCTGGCCCTTAGCCAACATGACCCTGCTCATCCTTCTGGTCCTGGCTAAGACTTTGATATCCACCATCATCTCCTCTCTGTTACAGCCATAGATTACAGGGATGGCCACCAAGCCTGCCTCGTCGGATACGAAAACAAGCATTACATAATGTTTCTGTCTGGGGACTACACTCGACCGCCATTTTCTGTTGTTTTATAGAAAGAAAAGTCTAAATTGTATGATTTTTACCAACCAAGACTCGGGAGCCAGATGCTGGGGGTGAAAGCCTGCTAGCTCAGAAAGGCAGAGAAAGCACCCAGCTGACCTTCCTCCTCAGTTCATGTTCCGGAGGAAAAAGCCAAAAGTTAAAAGCTAAAAATCCTTTCTTCTTCTCCACGCTGTCTTAAATACCGTTCTCCCAACCTCCCTCCTTTTTGTTCATTCGCTGTCATCTTGTTATTTGCTCTACCTCTTGACCTAGGGTTAACTTTATTTAGTCCTGTGTACAGAAGCTCTTGGATTGAAGGTGTGTGCTAGGGCTGAGCCACACCACAACTAGAAACCGGTTGGTACAATTCACAATCTCGGCATTCACAATAGGATCAAATACCCTGAAGCAATTTCCTACCTAGTTTTTTCCACCAAGCACAGGATTTCAGCTGATGCATTTGGGAACAGCAGTAAGAAGTGTTATGACTAATCTCATTCCGGAGTCTTTCCACACATGCTACCGCAGTCAGCTTCAATCCTTCTTGCACTGGAGTATTCTCACTCCTATAAAGATGAGGAGACCGATGATGCATAGGGACCTAAGTTGACCTGTAATAAATGGTTGCTCTTCTGACCTTTTGCCCCAAGGATAAGGGCTTCAAAGTGGCTGCTGGCCCTAAGGAGGGCTGCAGGAGCTGTACATCCTGCCAGGTCTCTGGCTTGACCTCCTAGGGTCTCTTGCCTGTGAGGGGGCCGTGCTCTGGAAGCTGAGGAGGATACTGTGACTATAGAGGAACTTGTCTCTCTACCTGAGCCCACTGTCACTCTCTTTGGGCACTGTCCCTTCTTTCATCCCCTACTGGGGCAGCGTGTTCCCTGTTCTCCTGCAGCTAGAGCTTGTGGTGGGCTAGGCAGGCAAGTGCTTCTAGAATCAACCCAAAGCCCTAAGTGTCAGTTTTCATGACTGTTACAAATACCTGAGAGAAACAATTTAAGGGAGAAGAGAATTGTTTCTGCTCAAGTTTTCAGATCATTGCTGTGGACCTGTAATGAGTCAGAGCCTCAATTAACCCAATCCACATAATCTCTCACAGGCATGTCTAGTAGTTGTTCTTCTAGGTGATTCTAGTCCCTGTCAAGTTGGCAGTAATAACCATCAGTTACCCTAATAAGCCAGGCAGGTGACAGTGACAACCAACACCCCTACAAGCCAGGCAGATGACAGTGACAACCAACACCCTTACAAACCAGGCAGAGGACAGTGACAGCTAACACCTCTACAAACCAGGCAGATGACAGTGACAACCAATACCCCTACAAGCCAGGCAGACAATAGTGACATCCAACACCCCTATAAGCCACACAGATGACAGTGACAACCAACACCTCTACAAGCCAGGCAGATGACAATGACAACCAACACTCCTACAAACCAGGCAGATGACAGTGACAGCCAACACCCCTACAAGCCAGGCAGACAATAGTGACAGCCAACACCCCTACAAGCCACGCAGATGACAGTGACAACCAACACCTCTACAAGCCAGGCAGATGACAGTGACAACCAACACTCCTACAAACCAGGCAGATGACAGTGACAGCCAACACCCCTACAATCCAGGCAGATGACAGTAACAACCAACACCCGTACCAGCCAGGCAGATGACAGTGACAGCCAACACCACTACAAGCCACACAGATGACAGTGATAAACCACAATTGAGAAATAAAAAGCACAGGAGAGAAATTTCCAAATTGGAAGCTGCAGGTTTCTGAAGGACAGAAAACAGTCGTTCAGCATGCAGCCCCCTTTACTTTGAGTCTTTGATTCTTGAAGGCGATTCTGCTAATGCCATGAAGAGCCAAGCTGAGCTTGGAGCTGTCGTATTCAAAGACCCTGTGTACCAAGTGAGAATGAGACCGACACTGAAATGACTTTGAACAGGAATGGCAAGTTAAATGGATTCTTTTCACATCTGTTAGATGTTATAATTCACACCTTTAAAATATTTAAAGTAAAACTATTTTTAATGGGCCTATATTTTTATTGCCTTTTTATATACTACTTGATGGTGTCGGAGTTTTTTCTGACTCAATGGCAGCATAGCACCTGGCATTATGCAGTTAGACTATCCCATAAAGGTGAGTTAGTAAGAGTGGGGTAAGCTTTAAGTATGCCAGCCTTCCTTCCCTTTGCTCATTTTATTTTATTTCGGTGTGTGTGTGTGTGTGTGTGTGTGTGTGTATGTGTGTGTGTGTGTGTGAGAGAGAGAGAGAGAGAGAGAGAGAGAGAGAGAGAGAGACAGAGAGACAGAGAGACAGAGAGACAGAGAGACAGAGAGACAGAGACAGAGACAGAGAGACAGAGACAGAGACAGGGAGACAGAGAGACAGACAGAGACAGAGACAGAGACAGAGAGACAGAGAGAGACAGAGAGAATGTGTGTGTGTTTATGTGAGGGAGGGCCACACACAGCCACTTGGAGCAGTCAAGAGGACAACCCATGGGGTCTGTCTTAAGTCACTGTTCTATTGCTGTGCCGAACATCATGACAAAGGCAACTCTTATAGAAGAAAGCATTTAATTGAGCGCTTGCCTACAGTTCCAGAGGATTAGACCACTATCATCATAACAGAGAGCATGGCAGCACGCAGACAGACACTGGAGCAGTAGCTGAAGTTGCAGCCCAGTTCCTAGGCAGGCAGAGAGAGAACTGGGCGTGGCATGAACGGCTGAAACCCACCCACAGTGACACACTTCCTCCAATAAGGCCCCATCCCCTAATCTTAATCCTTCTAATCCTTTCAAACGGATCCACTCTCTGGGTCCCAGAGTCCCAGCTCAGGTCGTCCAGCTTGGCAGCAAGCATTTTTCCCAGAGGAGCCCTTCTTGTCACTCTAAAAGCATGATGTTCAAACCATAAAACAGTATAGAAGTGAAAATTAGAATCACCACCATCCTTTGGGGGCTCCGTCTCTTATCATGTACTGTCCTTAAGACCCCAGCAGAGGCCTTCACTGCAGCAAAGGCTCGTGATGAAATCATTGTCAGAAAGTCAGTGTCTGAGGGAAACAGTCAGCTCCCCACCGGACAAAGCACAATCCCTGTGCAGTGGAAAGCAAGCTGCTGCCCCGTTCCTGTGGCAATATTTGACAGCTGTGGGTGGACAAGCTGCTCGGTGGTTAAACTGTGGAACTTAGCTGCCACACGTGTTCCCAGGTGGCAGAGGCAGGAGCAGCAAACACAGCACGGGGAACTGAGGGGCGAGTTCTCAAGCCCTTAAACTGTCAAATCATAAATCTTCTCTTTAATAAACTACCTAAGTAATTTATGTGTATTCTGGTTTGAATTGCTTGAAATTTTGTGAGGATCTCTAGTTTGTAAGAATTGTGTAAGGGTCTCTTGTTTTAACCCTAACCCCATCACAATAAAAACACATGTTGTATGAAAAAAATTTTGAGAAAAATATAATTACTTAAGTATATTATTTCATATAGAAAATGTGATTACTATTCTAATGGCCATTTGTTTTGCCTGTTACTAAAGCAATTCCACACAGA
This sequence comes from Acomys minous, assembly GCF_964271855.1. Classification (NCBI taxonomy): domain Eukaryota; kingdom Metazoa; phylum Chordata; class Mammalia; order Rodentia; family Muridae; genus Acomys; species Acomys minous. The sequence goes on along the minus strand of NC_140496.1, from coordinate 44,482,655 downwards.
AATGAGTTATCTAAGCCTTGATGGATTTGCAAGTAGTCTGTCTGAAGCTATTTTAAAGCAAAATGGTAGATTGCAAGTGCTCAGTGTTGGTAATTTAGACTTTGTGCTAATTCAGATTCACAGTTAGCTAAATGTTCTGCACTGTTCCTCTTTCATGGTCGTCATTCTTTCACTATGGTATGTGGGGCAAATATCCTTTGGAGATTTTATAAAATTACTATTGAGCAGAAATAATATACTGTTGAGCAGAACTAATATTACAAAGATCTTTTAATGTAGCTTTTTCTCAGAAAATTTTATAAAGGGAACTCAGGATATCGCTAGGTCACGAAAGTAGCCATCAGGCAAGCACAAGGACTTAAGTTCAAATCCCAGGACCCATGTAAAATCCAGGTGTGGTTGAACCGATCTGTAACCCTAGCACTAAGGAAGAGAGAGGCTCTCACTGGCCAGTCAGTCCAGCTATTAGTGAACTCCGGACTTAAGAGAGACCTTGTGTCCTAGGATAAGGCACAGAATGATACTCAAAAGCGCCTGATATTAACCTTCCTCCTCTACATGCACACACATGCAAGTGCACACACTGGACACACACACACAAACACACACACACACACACACACACACACACACACACACACACACACACACCAAAACAGAGACAAGACAAGATTAGAACATATATACCTCATTTAAACTATTACATTTTTCAACCCATAATTTCTTTTGATCCAAGAAATTCTATCCAACCTGACTATATAACTATAAAGATTATAAAGATTGGACTATCTTTACTGACAATAAATCTCAAAGAAAATTATTTCAAATCAACTGTTTGGTGCGCATATAATTTCATCATTCGTTTAAAAAAACTGGGTCATATTAATTAAGTGTTTAGTATGTACAAAATATATGAAGTTGATACAGATTAAGGAATGATGGTAGGAAAATGTTAAGTCTGATTTCTGTGATTAAACTGCTACACATCTCTAAGAGCAGAGGCCTCAGCATGCACAGTGAAAACACTGCCATTTACAATGTGCGGTGACCTCATCTCTGAGCTAAGGTGTATCAGGCATCATTCCTTGGCATCACGTCCTTGGCGGCATTCGCAGTGCAAAGTGCACGTGCTGTGTGTTCAGAACCAAGGTTGCAGTGGAGTCCTGTGATGTAACAGGAGCAAGCACTACCAGGAACACCTCAGAGTCATTAAATATTTGGTTTTTCATTAGTTTTTGCTCACGGAGTTCAGAAACTTTTAACTTTTACTAAATTATTCATGATCTCCATGTTTAGTTATAGGATCTCACTGGAGGCTCTAAACCACGGTTTGAGAAGTTATGATGCAAGGGGCCCCTCTTCTCATTGGAAACCCATGGACCACATGACTGGCCTCACACTGAGAGAGAAGAGTTATATGTATAAAATCTGACCGCCTTTAAATTGTGACTTTTCATTTAGAAAACTAAAACTATATTACAAACAACTGGACTTTTCATCCTGTATTTTATTCTGGAAACTTCTTTGTTCCTGAGAGTTTCAGATAGTTCTTTTTTCTTTAAAAAAAAAAAAACCCTCACAGATTAGAAACCTCGGGACATTCTTCATGTGTCACTTCCCTTCCCTGCCTCCACCTCTCACATCCCACTAGGATCCCATGACTTCTCTTTAGACAGCTAATCGAGAATGTAAGATCTCACTGCCAATACTACAGAACCAAGCAGGCCTGCTGACACTGAGCTTTCTGATACAAGCTAAGGAACCAACAGCATATAAAGCCAATAGTGCCTGAGGGACACCACTCCTCACTTGCTGATGTTAACCCCCTCCTCCTTTCCACCAACCACTGCTGTTAGTGGTTTGTTTTCTGTCCTTTATTTTCATGGTACTAAGTTTTTTAAGAGAGTGTGATATTACAAGCCATGCCATGCATGCACAAGGCATTCCGAGCCATAACCGTTGCCATCAGAATGCTCACGGCTGTAGGCCAAGCGGAAACATACACAGCCAGCAGTGGCTAAGACTTCCTAGTTCTTCACATATGGGAGACAGAACAGTACCCATTTTTAATTTAAGCTACAAATGCATAAGTTCTGCCTCTGCCACTGTCTGGCCACGTAACTCCCCGAGCTCACGGTGCTTTGAATGGAAGTGTCCCCACAGGCTCACACATCTGAGCACCGTCCCAGCTGAGGGGTGGGTTGGGTAAAGAGGTACAGGACATGAGTCACATGGGAGCACTTTTAAAGCCTGTTCCCACTTCCTGTTCACTCTCTGTTTGGTGACTGTGGATGCAATGTCACCAGCCAGACTCCCACTCCTGCACCCATGCCTTCCTCCACGTGAGGAAATGATCCCTCCCACTATAATTCTGAATAACCTCTTCCTCCCTCACACTCCATCACACTAGGTGATTAGTTACAGCAATGACGAAAAGTCACTAATTCCGAGTGGTATAGCAATAGTTTGGGTTTGGTGAGCTAAATGCTTAGACTCAAGAGCGATGCACTGCAAATGCTTAATGTGTGTTTATTAATTAGAACTTTAAAAATAGAAAGAGAATGAGAAGAAATGCTGAATCATCTTGGTCTAATTAGAGGTTTGGTGTTTCGCTTTGATTAAACCTGATTATGACCCACCAGCCCCAGCACTTAGCTCTTTCCCCTACTGAGTCATTGTGAAGGGTTCTGCAGGCTCAACTGTCATGAAAGGAGAGAGCCAAAAATGTCGCCTAGGTAAAGGGCATGGCAGCTGGCCATTAGATTTTGTATTCAAAGGCCCCACTCACCACTGATTTGCACATATATGCACACACGGGGTCAAAGCAAACACACAAACACAAACACAAACACACAAAACAGCTTGAGTCTACAAATCCCTGCACAGGACTTTGTGAGTCCAGAGTGTAGCATAGTAATATGCAGACAGTGAATCCTAAAAAGCCAGTTGGTTTATTAATCAGAGAACTCCATTTTGCCCCTCCTCCCTCCCCCACTTGAGGGGCTAAAATTAAATATCTGTTCCATGCCAGCATGTTTTCCTGTTCCCAAAATGACATTGTCTTCAGAGGTGCAATTGGCTTATATTTATCAAGAACTTTGAAAAAACTAAACAGGACAGAATGGGGGTGTACCCCAGCAGCGTGGGGGTCCAATGCAGGAGTGGGGTGCATTTAATACTCGACTGAGCTTCAGTGAATTATAAACAACTGGGGCATTTACTTGGCACTTAGTGAGACCTTAGTCTCAGAAATTTAAAAACACAAACAAGCCCTTAAAGAAAATACCCTTGGGAAGGACCTATAACAATTTTCTTACAAATTTAACTTCTTTTTTATTAATTTATTTAGATTACATCTCAATTGTTGTCCCCTCACTTGTATCTTCCATTCCCTCCTCCCTCTTTCACCCTATTCCCCTCCCCTAGGCCTATGACAGAAGGGGACCTCCTCCCCCATGATATGATCACAGCCTATCAGGTCTCATCCTGGTAGCCTGCTTCCCCTTCCTCTGAGTGCCACCAGGCCTCCCCACCAAGGGGAAGTGGTCAAATATGGGGCACCAGAGTTCATGTCAGAGTCAGTCCCCACTCTCCATACAGCTGTGGAGAATGTCCTGTCCATTGGCTAGATCTGAATATGGGTTCAATGTTTACTGCACGTATTGTCCTTGGTTGGTGCAGTAGATTGAGCAAACTCCCCTGGGTCCAGATCCGCCTGTCATGATGTTCTTCTTGTGGGTTTTAAGAGTTATGCATAGTGAAATAATAATTTTAGCACAATTATGTTTATGTCTAAGTTTATTAAAAGTCAAACTTTCATAAATCTAGATAGAATAAGGAGATAGGTGAATCAAACATGGATGACTCAGTAGAATTTGAAATACCTATTCTCTGTAAAGGAATTCTTTCGATTTTGAAATTGAGTTTATTCATACTAATGAACATAGTTTAATTAAAATTGCTTTTAAGTAGGTAGAATATGCTATAAATAAATTAATTGACTAATGACTCACCCAATAAAATATTTACTTATGTAAGCTTGTGAGTATTTGAGTCATTAAATTTCTCTAAAACACAACCCTCAACAGAATGTTTCATTAGAAAGTTATCTGAAAAACCCAGTGACAAATCAGAATCTCTCTACTGTATAAAGCCATCGCTTCTCTGTCTGTTGGCGAAGGTCAAGTGTGACCTATGCTTCCTATGCTATGTAAACAGACCACAAAAACAGCATCAGCCATGTGGGTGTTGAGTTGTTCAAAGGTTCTGCCATCAACAACAGTAAGCATGAATGCTGTGTCTATGCAACTACTTTGTACATGTGGACGCCTTGCAAATTTTACTGTGATGCACGTATATATTTGCACTCATATATATGTATATTATATTACAAAGGAACTTGTGTTAGTTTTTGTCAAGGAGACACAAACTAAAGACACCCAGGGTAGAGGAGTCTCTGTGGAGGAATTGTCCCCATCAGAGTGGCCGGAGGGCATCTTCCTGATTGCTAATTGGCTGGAGAGGACTCATCCCACTATGGACAGTGCTGTCCCTGGGCAAGTGGTCCTAGGTTGAATGAGAAAGGCAGCCTGGGGGCCAAGCCACTAAGGTGGGTTCCTCCATGGTCTCTGCTTGATTCCCCGCCTCCACATGCCTGCCTTGAGCTCTGGCTTGGAACAAACCCTGCCTTCCCCAGGCTGCTTGTGACCATAGTGCTTTACACGTTAACAGGAAAACATACTTTTTAATACAGATTTGAGAACTCATTATTTCATATATTTCAAAAAATATATTTAAATAAAGCTTTGAAACTTCACTTTCTTATCTCCTATCACCTTGGGCATAACAGATAAGATTTTCTTGTTTTCAGTGCATGCATGGGTGCGTGCGTGCGTGCGTGCGTGCGTGCGTGCAAGCAACTGTAGGCATTTACTTACAACAGAATGAATGTGGGGGTCAGAGGGCATCCTTGTGTTGATCCTTACGCTGCACTTTGTTTTAGAAGATTCATGCTGTTCATCACTGCACACACAAGGCTAGCTGTCCCGCGGACTTCTGGGATTCTCCTGTCTCTGAGTCCCATGTTTCCATAAGCTCATTGGGATTGCTGACATGCTCATGTGTCCAGTTTTCCAAAGTTCTAGGTGTTTAAACTCATGTCCTCAAACACACATGGCGGCACTTTACATGCTGAGCCACCTCTCCAGCAACTTTTTTTTTTTTTTGCATTTTAAAAGGATTTGTTCCACTTTGAGAAATTAAACATTCACTGGGCTACAGACTGTTTAGTGGGAAACTGTATTCTACCTTTCACAGGTCTTCAGATTTCTTCCCTTTCTCTAAGCATTTTAACAAATTTCAAAATCCATATGGACGTCAGAAGCCAATCCCTCTAGTTTTGAAGTTTGGCGTCTGTGTACCCTCTGAGGTAGAGCTTGCTTAGTTCAGATCTTCTTGAGTGTAATAAAATGTGTGCCAACTTGTCACTTTGCTAATGACTCACTTAAAGTACAATAAAATATTTTAAACATTCGGGTCTATGAGAGTATTATTTCTTAGATAGTTTCATAAGTAATTGTCCCTGGCCCAGGCTTCCTTTGCCACAATGTCAAAAGTAGTCAACATTTTTTCTTTGATAATTTTCTCTAACACAAGTCAGATTTCCTCCTCTTACTCTTCCTCTTCCTCTTCCTCTTCTTTTTCTTCTTTCTCCTCTTCTTTTTCTTTTTATAACTTTGATGGACTTTTCCACATTTGTATCTTGTATCCATATTCCCTGTCTTTTGAAGGTTCAGTACATCTTGTTTATTTTGGGCCACATTGGACTTAAATAACAAATATCACTCTGAGTGCTTCAGTTGTTTCTGCTTACACTGCGTAAGTAGGCTGCCAGGCAAGCTGCCTCCGTTGTCCGTCCTTACAGATAAAGGACACGTTTTAAGCAGGGTTCTTCATGAGCAGTTGATAGTAAATAGAATTTTTCTTAGAGATGTAGTTTTATTTTTAACTATGGAATATGATCTCCTTGATCTGGGCCTACATATTACTATAAGCTGACCAATATGGGCATTGGTCCCCTGCAAAGCTTTAAGTTACTGCAAAAAAAAAATAGTAGATAATTGCAAATAGGAAGAATTATATAAAGATATGGGTGAATTTGGTCCGGGTAAAGCCAGGAAACTTCTAAATAAAAACATACAGTCTGTTAGAAGAGAAGTGTGTGGGGAGTGTGGTGTGTGTGTGTGTGTGTGTGTGTGTGTGTGTGTGTGTGTGTGTGTGTGTGTGTTTGTGAGTAAAAAGAAAACCAAACCATAAGACAAACAACCAATTTGATGACTCAGTACAGTCAGTCAACAGTTTCTTGGGCCATAACATATTTAGACTTTGTGGAAAGGATGCCGAAGCCCAAACCACTGAAACGTGTGTCTAAAATAGATGAGTGGGAGATGGGTGCAGAGGCAGGCGATGAAGGAATGAGTGACTTCACAGTTGGATAGTTGATGACCAAGAAAACCGTGCTGAGGCAGCATACTTTGAAACACGTCTTTAGAGAAAGTTGATAGATTTAAACTGAACAATGGAACCGAACAAAAGGACACAGGGGAGGGCAAGATGCTGTTTCCTGTTGCTCTGAAAACACTACAAAGAAGCTAACGGTGAGCCCACAGTCAGCCCTCTGCAGATGTTGTATGCACTCCTGTTTCCAAAACCTTCTAGTTCCTGGCAGGCAGGAAGGGGTTAATCCGGTCATGCAGCCAGCTACCCGCTCAGTCCCTTAATGCTTGGACTCTGACAGGCACTAGAAACTCAGATCCCACAAGGACAAATGGTATGAAGACACCGTTTCAAGGTGTGGTGACAGGGAGATTACAGCAGATGAGAGACTTAACAATAACATATACTAAGTAGGTATTGTGTAGTTGACACTGTGTCAAAGCTTTCATTGACAACATCTTCCAGATCCTCACAGCCACCTGAGGATGTGGTCATGACTGTTTCTTTAAGACACGGAAACCAAGTCATGTGACTGTTCGATTGCCATCATGGCTGGTTCAATGGTAACAGTCTGGCTTCAGACCCACACCCTTCATTGCATTCTACCAACTAAAAACAGCGTGCACGGGGCAGGGCAGATATTGCCACCGATGAAGGGTTTGCCTTGCAGACACTAGGACGGCAGTACCCTCAACTGAGAAACTAGTTATTTCAAAATTTTTCTTTCTTTCTTTTTTCTTTTTCTTTTCTTTTCTTTTCTTTTCTTTCTTTCTTTTTTTTTTTCAAGACAGGGTTTCTCTGTGTAGCCTTGGCTGTCCTGGACTCACTTTGTAGACCAGAATGCCCTTGAACTCGCAGCGATCCACCTGCCTCTGCCTCCCTGAGTGCTGGGATTGCAGACATGTGCCACCACACCTGGCTTATTTCAATTTTGTTAAGGTATTAAGGAGAAAATAGCTTTGAGGTATCATGTCCTTACAGATTAGCCTTTCCACCTACTGCTATCAACCATAAGAAGACTACTTCGCTGTGATGTCCTGTGATGTGGGGTCTAAATCCTCTTATCCAGGCCTGGTATCAGTGACTGTTGATGTCTTGCCCAGGACTGTTGTATGCGAAGCCCAGGAAGGTGGAAGCCAGAATCAGGACCATGATGCAGAGGAACAGCCTGCGGATGTGAGAGATGTGTGGGGTTGTCAGGATGCAGTAGAGCACACCTGGGAGTGGTGGAGCGAGTCCACAGGAAAGGGCCCTTCTGAGATGTGAGGGTGGAGGGCCGTGCAATAACCAGTGCTCTCCTGTGGGATGTGTAGGCTGGCACTGAGCTCTTTACAGCCAATCAAGTGGACTGTTCTTCCAGGCTCCTTTCTAATATTACAGCTCTTCATTGGATGAAAAAACAAAAAAAACAAAAAACAAACAAAAAAAAAAAAAAAACAAAAAAACAGCCCAATGCTCTTAATTTACCTTTAGAAGAACGATTTGCCTTAGGGCCCTTCAAAACACAAGTTAAATACCGAACATTGTTTCTGGATTTCTCAGCACATTGCTGGACTACTTACCTTCCTGAATTATAGCAGTAAGTCTGAAAGTGGATCACAGTGGCATGCTAGAGCCGGATGAGGTAGTTCAGTGACCCTTTTCTTATCATTGGTCCCACTCTGCCCTTCCACCTGAGTGCTGTCTGAGTGGCTGGCGACGCCCACCTGTGCAATGCCCTTGGCACAGCCAGTACTGTATTGTTTAAAATTCAGATTTGCCTAGCTGAATGTCAGAGCATCCAACTGGGCAAGGTGCTCCCTTCACTCCCTCCTTCTTACTCTTGGCATCAACATTGGGGTTTGATATATTCGTTTTTCAGGTATAGAACTAAACTATGGGGCTGTGGACATGGCTCAGGGTTGGACCCTGGGGTTTGATCTCCAGCACTGTCACCAAAAAATGATCCAAAAGATTCACATTGGCAAACAGAACCCTTTTTTTATTGTTTGTAAGGTTCTGAGCATAGCTGCAACTGTACCATAGTGTACATTGTTAATAAAGTCAGAAAGGACTTGGGAAAACAACGCTTTGGTATCATCAAAACCATATTGGCCTGAGAAAAGATGTTATCTTTTTGTAAGAGTGATATTTTCCAAACAGTAGGTTTTTAATGACCATTTCAGACAACAGGGCATGTTTATAAAAGCTAAAAAAAAAGTCACATATGGAAATGTAATATGTTTTCAACACCTTGTATTTGTTGAAGTCAAACTTAAATAATGGTTATTGCAACCACTGTGGCTTTTAGTGACATTTTCTCTGGGTAAGTATCTAACTGCACACAAATCAAATAGATTCAATTGACATTGGCATGAGGGAGAAATTAGTATCAGCTTCAATATCTACAATTAACCACCATGAAGCTTTTCAGTGATAGCCTTTTACCTATCTAATTTTTTAAAAAATAGGATAGTATGCATAACTGCACACATACTCTCAATCATGTGAATATAACCTGTGTATAATTTAAAATTAAATAAGTATATTTTTTTTAAATAACAGTGAATGTTTTGGAATGCCTGCCATTACCAGGCTTTGTTCTAAGTGTCAATCATCCCAAAATGAGTCCACAAAACTAAACTTGGATACAATGGGACATAATTTACATTTCACAAAAAGCACTGTGAGATCGGAGCTGTATCTTTCACCGTTGCACAGAAGAGAAAGCTGAAACATGAAACGGTCCGATAACTTTGAAGAGCACACTTCTGGCATTTGGAGAGTCCCAATATGCCTCAAGTCTTCATTTTTATGGAGTTACAACATCATGAATCATAGATATTGTTACGACATAAAATTCTAAGTATATTTTTAAGTATACAATTTATATAGCTGGACTTTCTTTAAAACTTACACATTTATTGCGATTGCCAAAACAAAAGCAAGCAAACAAACGGATGCGGGAGGAGAAAGGGAGGCTGGGAGACCCTGACAAGCAGTGGTCCCCCAACGCCTTCAGGAGGCCAGGAAGCTGGGAGGGGGGGGGGGAGTCCGAACAAGGTGGGGCTTTGCTTCTTTGCTTTTGTTTTTCTCTTTCTTAGAGAATCAAAGACTCTGTATAGGTGAAAAAGAAAAGGATTCAAAGATTGTATCATTTTCCTTCTGTTGCACATTTTAAAATGTCCTAGATGATCTCAAGCAGGTGGGGAAGGGGAGGACGGAGAGGGGGAAGGAGGGGGAGGAAGGGAGGGGGAGAGGGGAGGAACGGATGGCAAGTGTAGCTCCTTGAGACCCTGAGGATCCCTCAGGCTCCTTAGTGCTGGTGATCAGCCCTCAGTGCCAGCAGCCCGCCCTGTCCTGATTCACAGCTTGTTTTAAGGGTCTTGGGCAGCTGTTAGGTATTTTCAAGTTGATGTTGATAACAAATAACTTCTTCCACGGGTATATGTTTATATCTTGCTTTCAGAAAACGAAGCACACGAAAAGTATCCAACATTCTCGGCCTTTAGCAAGGGCTATTAATATAAAATTTAAAAATAGAAATGTACTACTCCGTCTCCAAAATGTAACTCTACAAAAATAGTTCATTTAGGGAGCTGGAGAGATGGCTCAGCAGCTACAAGCACTAGCTGATCTTCCAGAGGACCCAAGTTGCATTCCTAGATCACAACCACCTGTATCTCCAGCTAGTGGGGACTCAACGCCTTCCTTTGCCCTCCCTCAGCACCTATATGCTCTTACTCTCCCTCCATCTCTCCCTCCCTCCCTCCCCCCGCCCCCACATACACACCTTTTAAAAAGTACTTCATGAAGAGCCCAGCCCCTGGTGTGAAGAGCTTATCTCCTTCCTGGGCCTTTCTAGCTTCTCAATATCAGCCAGCTAGCAGCATTTACAAACTGCTGGAATGTCATTCTTTTTCAAAATGCACATCTGTGCCTTGGGTATATGGATAAAAATATTTTCTTCCGTGTAGATTCTCAAATTATTTTTAACATAAGCATGTTTCCCCGCACACCTGGACTCTTTAAATCAGTGGTGGAAAACCGTCAAATGTTTGTCATTCAAATATGGCCTGTTTTCCGTGCTACCTCATCTTTCTTTCTAAGATCCCCGTTCTGTATTTATTGGACATTCTCTTTCTCTCTCCTCTGTTTACCTTTTTTTTAAAAAATTAAGAACATACAATATAATTTGATCATAATTTGGCCTCCTTAATCCCCTAGATCGGTGGTTTTCAACGTTTGGGTCACAACTCACTTAGGGTTGCATATCGGTTATCCTGCATATCAGAGATTTACACTATAATTCATAACAGTCTCAAAATTACAGTTGTGAAGTAGCAATGGAATAATTTTCTGACTGGGAGTCAGTGATAAGGAAGGTTGAGGACCACTGCCCTAGGTCCTCCCGACCTTTCAAGCCATCCAACTTCACGCCTTCTTCCTCTCTCTCTCTCTCTCTCTCTCTCTCTCTCTCTCTCTCTCTCTCTCTCTCTCTCTCTCTTTTAAAGAAAACAAACAGACAAAATAACCTACAAGCCAGAATAGAACAACAAAAACCAGAGGTGGGGGCAGGGGCATAAAAAGCATTTGCAGCATCCCTTCCTCCCACCACACCTCTGGCTCCCCGTGTGGACAGGATGCCCTTAGCTCAGCCTTTTCTCCTAGCCCACCTCTGCTCCTCTCTGACCGGCAGAAGCATCCCCCACCAGGCAATCACAGTCCACACTTCCCTAAGATCCAGAGAGGGCAGCAGAAACCAAGGACGCACCAACAGGACAAGGCCAGACACCAACACCTAGAGTCATCCCAGTCACCCCAACCCCAGACGCCCGGACACCGGATGCTCAGAACCGGAAACACTAACAGCCAGGACAGCGCGCTCCACCAGAACCCAGGGACCCTGCTGCAGTAGAAACGCAGAGTAGCTGAAGCGCAGGGCAAGGACGCCACAGGAGCTGTTGTGAGTGTGCTCAGGACCCTTAGAGAGGACGTGAACAATCCCATTAGTGAAGTCTGTGAAAACACAAACAGTGCAAGGAAACAATGAAAACAGCTCATGAAATAAAAAATAGACTTTAACAAAGAAATAGGGTCACTAAAGAAAGCCCCGAGTGAGATAAAACTTTTATTTTCTGTCTCTAAAACTGTGCTACATCCTCAGCCGTTTCTTCTAGCCCATCATTCTGTGTAAGTCTGGGGGTCTTTAGTGTTTGTTGTGCTCATTTTTTTTTTTGCATTTAAGTTTTGGGTTTTTGTTTGTTTGTTTGTTTTGTTTTTAATGTTTGGCTCTAACCACTTTTAATAATTGACATTTTCTGACCTTTTGTGGGAATGCACTCAAAAGCTTGAGAGAAGATTTGCCAGTTTTCAACAGAACAAAATATTTTTTCTGTTAAATCCCTCAGGCTTACATTGAATCCTTTTGCCACCCTATTTTTCTGCAGATCATTTATAAAATGACTTTCAAATGTAAGTGATGAAAGAAAGCGATGGGTCCAGATGGTTGGCTGTGTGTGTTTCCTCGTAGTCTCTGAATTAAATTATTGAATTTTTCATCTCAGTAGTCATGTTTTTCTAAAGATCTCATTTTTCCATTCCTTCCTCTTATTGTCTCTTGCTGCTTGCTTATTTTTCCTGTTTCATTTAATTTTTTAAGCATTCCATGGATAGTTTTATTTCACATATGAATCACCTGTTGTCTAAATCTGTTCCTGTTGTTTCTGTTCTCGCTCACTCATAATGTATTTCAGATGTAGCTGCCATAAAAAATTGTAAAGAAGACGACTGGGGAGATGGCCTAGGTGCTTGCCACATAAACGTGAGGACCACAGTTGAGGTCCCAGCCCAGAGCAGGCAGGGACCTGGTGGCAGACCTGTAATCCCAGTACTCAGGAGGCAGAGACAGGGCATCTTGGAGTAGAGCGATTATCTAGACCAGCTGTCCGCTGGTCTAGAGTCCGCTGAGCTTTAACTTCAAAGTGAGCCTGCCTCAGTAAATGGAAGGAAAGTGACTGAGGCAGGACTCTGACTTCCATAAGCATGCGCACACATGTGCTGTACTTAGACGGCCAGACTCTGACTTCCATAAGCATGTACACACATGCGCTGTACTTACACCCTGTGCCACCTTGCCCGCCCTCTGTTGAGGATATCCCTTTGCTTGCCAGGGAGACTCGCTGATCTGGTCCATTCCGTCGGTTTGTTATCCCAGGCTAAATCCAGAAATCTGAGGCTGGAGCCTTACAACTTTGGTCCTGCCCCTGCCTCTGTCTCACATAGCAGCATTGCTCCCATGCTCATGCTTTCACGCTCATGGCTCTGAAAACTTTGGTGTCTGGTGGGTTCATGAAAGCCTTTAAACATCTAAATTCTACATGATCCCCACTTCAGAAGCCCCGTCACAGCACAAAGCACCACCCACAGGATTTAGAACTGTATGTGGTGACGGAACGTTTGTGGTACAATTTCCCTTAGACCGGCTGCGCTGTGGCTGGCTGTGTCATCCAGAAGCCAGACTGAGGCTGTGATTGGCACACAGTACCAGAAGAGAGCTCTGTGTGTCTGTGAAAGCTGCCGAGCATCCAGGCCTGTGGAGGGGATGGCCAAGGACAGAGCATCTTGCTCTCACTTTGCAGAGGTTATCTCCATTCTAGAGACAGCTCAGAATGCCCAAACCAGGGTCTGTGGGAGCCTGGTGATAAATTACTGTTGCAGTGCCCCATATGGCTACGTAAAATCGTGACTCTCTCAGAATGAAATATGTAGTCCCAGTGAGCTGAACTAAAACACTAAGCATTCTTTGTGTGTTCACCTACACGAAGCAAAGCTTTGTAATTATCCTTGGGAGTGTTTGTCTTATCTTGACACACAAATACTCTTTCCAATACCTTTTTTTTTTTACTGTCCATTTCTGAATAAAAACTATACCCAAAGCTGTTTCTCTGTAAATATTATTTTTTAATTTTAAGTTTTCATGCCGTCTATACTGTAGGCTGAGCACAGCCCCCGTGTATACTCTTTGCTCCTTAATAGTGCTTTTTAGTAACAGTGTTGTTTACTTTTCATATGTGTCTAGTGGCTTTGTTTTATGTAATGGATAAGGTGGCCTGTCACAGTACCTATGGAGGTCAGACAAGAACTCCTGGGAATCAGCTTTCTCCTACCATTTGAGTTCTGGGGACCAAACTCGGAGCACCATGCTCGACGACAATGCCTTTTCCCGACCAGCCATCTCACCAGCCCTGTATAATTTGAGTAACGGCATTTTAAAACGTGCTGCAGTTTTTTTTTAAAGCCCAGCCCTGTTCCCCATTATCACCTCTGCTTTAGCGACTTCTTGGTAATGCGTATGAGATATGGCTTTGATTTGATGTGTACACTCGCCTCAGCCATTTATGTCAGTGCTATGTGGCTCAAGGCTATGCCTTGCTCACATTTCGCAATGCTAGATAATTCTTGTTTATTAGATTTCCAGGCCTGTATTCAGTCCCTCTACCACCTCCCTCCTAGGCTATGTAGCCGCAGAGCAGGGCTGCGGCTCCTGTCTCGTTCATTGGCACATTAGCTTTATAAGAGGAATTAAGGGAGAAAGATGTGTCTTGACATTCTGTTAAAGACTCAGGTGCCAGTGTGCTTAAATCAACCCTTCTGAAGCCCTGGGTTATCTTTAGAACTGAAGTGTGACTTAGTATAAGTCATCCTCCGGGCCACGTGTCTGTGGTTGCACAAAGTCCCCCCAACCCCCCCCCCAGGTCCCTTATATAAGTAATGCCTGTATTGCTCCCCTTCATAGATGGCAAAGAGAGGAGAATTAAATTTCTTACGGTTCAGCCCAGTCTTGTCAGTCTTTCGAGTTTGTCCTGAGAAAACTAGTGCAACGCCTCTTAAAATGCTAATAAAAGTCTTGAGCAAAATGATGCTCACGGAGGCACTGTCTGTAACGGAGTAAACATGGACACTACCGAAATGACTGATGTGTCAGTAAATAAAGAGGCAGCGACTTGACAAACTGTTATAGATGTGCAGGTTAATGGTGATAGAGACCTGGGGGGAAATTCTGATCCACGCCAAAGCAAACAAAACAGATAGCAGGACCGCGTGTGCTCAGTCATCTTAACGTGACAGCTCTGTGGATGGATGGGCACAGAAAAGACAGAAAATCATAGGAAGAAAAGGAACTGTGCTGGCCTTGGGAATTCAAGGTAGTTTTATTCATGTGAAGTATTTCCCTTCAGTGTCACCCTGGGGTTTTCACAGCAAATGTGCAATTAAAAAAAAAGAGTGAGGAAAGTAAGGTGGGAACAAATATAGCCTGTCTCGGGTGCCTCACAGGGCAGGTTTTCTCCCTCCCTGGTGAAAGGGTTTTCAGTGTGGTGTGAAAGGCTCAGCACATCTGCATTTTTGTTTGTTTGTTTTGTTTTTTGCTTATTTGAGACAGAGTTTCTCTGTGTAGCCTTGGCTGTCCTAGACTCGCTTTGTAGACCAGGCTGGCTTTGAACTCACAGTGATCCACCTTCCTCTGCCTCCCGAGTGCTGGGATCAAAGGCATGTGCCACCACACCCAGTGAGACAGGGCATTTTTTCTATTTTTTATTTAATTAATTTATTCCAATTACATCTCAATTGTTATCACATCCCTTGTATCCTCCTGTTCCTCCCTCCCTCCCACTTTCACCCTATTCCCTTCCCCTATGTCTGTGATGGAGGGGGACCTCCTCCCCCACTATATGATCATAGGCTATCAAGTCTCATCTTGGTAGCCTGCTTATCCTTTCTTTGAGTGCCACCAGGCCTCCCCACCAAGGGGAAGTGGTCAAATAGGGGGCACCAGAGTTCATGTCAGAGTCAGTCCCAACTCTCCAGTCAACTGTGGAGAATGTCCTGTCCATTAGCTAGATCTGAGTAGGGGTTCGATGTTTACTGCATGTATTGCCCTTGGTTGGTTCAGTAGTTTGAGCTTTTAAAGGGGCAGCTCTGGCAGAGAGCGCGGATGAGATCGCTCCCCTGGTTTGCCTTTTCACTGCTGCCTCATCTGTTCTTGCCATCAGGACCCAGCGCCAATTTTCCCTCATCCTTGAACCCTTCCCGTAGGTTTGCTTCAGCCAGGGAACTTGGCACGCAGGCTTCACTCTCTCAATTCACTGAGTAATTCTGTACCATTGTCCCCACCAACGTATTCATACTTTTTGTGGTTCTCCAGAGAAGCCACTTTGTGTGGCCTCACGTGCCCTGCCATATAATCCACCATGTCAAACCATTCCCTTGTTTGAGGGATGCTAGGTTCATTATTAACTCTGACCAGATTTATTTGAACTCGTCTGAATTTCGGCGTACCTACTCGCATTGATTCCCCGGTGGCATCTGTTGACAGGGCAGAAGTGTTAGACTTTGCATGTTGAATTTTGCTCTGTGCACTAAAATTAGCCTTCTGTAAGTTTAGTATCTCAGTATTTTGCTAAAGTGAGGGAAAGCTTACGTGGATGGGCACCTGTTTTCATCACCACGTATGTCTTCACGCCCCTCAGATGACTTATCAGCGTCCACTGTGTAACAGGAAAGTGTTTTAAGCAGCTCAGAAACTCCAATAGGTTTTAAGTAGACATGTGACAAGTGCTTACATTTTTGAGAACTAGTACTGTTTTTGAGCACTCACCATGTTTGATAAATAGTAAGTAAAACATTTCTTTTCATTTATTCAATTACATATATGTTTGTGTGTTCCTTTGTGTGTGTGTGTATCTCTGTCACACTCACTCACTAAGCTGGACTGGCTGGCCAGAGAGCTCAGGGCACGTGCACCTCTGCCCATACTCTTAGCACTGGGATTGCAGATGGCCAACACCAAGCTTGGCTCCCGCGTGTATGCTGAAGGTCTGATGCCCGGTCCTCATGTTCCGCGGCACGTACTAGTGGACTGAGCCATCCCCACACCCAGCCTCACAAATGTCTTGTTTCTAACCACAACCTTACTAGGTGGCTGTGTCTATTGGAATTTTTTTTTCACTTAAGAAGCCAAGGAATAGAGACACTATGAAAAGAAACCTCTGAGCGAATACCTCAGGGTGTAAAATGAGCTGCCGGAAACTGGAAATGGCCACAGCTAGAGGGCTTGGGATAGCAGAAAGATGCAGGGTAGTTTAAATATTTCATAACTGGGCAGTTCACATGAGCATGTGAATTGGGGCTTTTCTTAAAATATAAAGGAGTTTAACCACGATGCCTCAGAGTTGAATAGAAGAATCCTTTCCTTCGGAGGGGAATGACTCTTGTCTGGCCTGTCACAGGCTCCTGCCACTCATATGACCTTTTGCACTATTAAGTAACCAAAAAGTTTTCTTCTATTGTAAAATTTTGCTTTAGTTGTTTTTTGTGTTTTTTTTTAAACTGTTGAAATGTAATTTACAATAGTAAGCAGTGTAGGGAAATGTCAGCTTATGATTCCCAACGGGCTCGAAATTCTTCCATTGATTAGTGCCTATGAGAAAGATCTGTTGAACATAAATGTCCAAATGAAGGTTGGGGGTCACAACACAAACTGAAGTCACCAAGCAAAGGAGAAGTTTAGGGTCCCTTAAAACAGCCAAGGAAACACACTAGGAGATGTGCCCCCCCAATACCACTGTGAGGGTAGCATGTCAAGAAGGGTCTCCTTCCTCCTCTCCTCCTCTTCTTTTGAGTGTGTGTGTGTGTGTGTGTGTGTGTGTGTGTGTGTGTGTGTGGCCTCTGTACATGCCTGTGTGCAGGTATGTCTATAGGCCTTAGGTTGATGTCAGGCATTCTGTTCCAATGGTTTTCCCACCTTGTCTTCTGAGCAGTGCCTCACAGAGCTCAAGTTCATCAATGTGGCTCGTGTCCCCAGTCCATTTGCCCAGCGACTCTTTTGTCTCCACCTTCTGAGGCTAGGCTTGAGTTCCAGACAAGCAGCGCCTGAACTCTGGTCCTCTTGATGGTCCAACAAGAACTTTACCCTCGGAACCATCTCCCCTGCCCCACACCAAGAGGAGTCTCCCTGCAGGCTCACTCTCAGGAGTCCAATGCTGCTGGGGAAACTTCATTGCAGATGATAGCTTTGAACAGCTTTGAGTGGCGAGAGAAAAGGTTCTATTGCCTGGAAATATATGGTACATTAAATTCATTGCTTTAAAGCAAAGTTTAATTCTTAAAGGAGTGTCTTAGTTGGGTTTTCTATTGCAGCGATGAAACACCATGACCAAAAAGAAAGTTGGGGAAGAAAAGGTTTGTTCAGCTTACACTTCCAGATCAGAGACAGTCAGGACAGGAACTCAAGCAGGACAGGAACCCGGAGGCAGGAGCTGATGCAGAGGCCATGGAGGCTTCTGCTTATGGGCTTGCCTCCCATGACTTGCTCAGCCCGCCTTCTTATGGAACCCAGGACCACCAGCTCAGAGGTGCTACCACCCACCATGAGCCGGGCCCTTCCCCCACTGATCACCAATTAAGAAAGTGACTTACAGCTGGATCTTGTGGAGGCACTTTCTCAACGGGGGCTCCTTCCTCTCTGATGACTCTAGTGTGTCAAGTTGACACACAAAGCCAGCCAGTCCAAGGAGGGGTGTAAAGAGAGCAAATGGAGTCTTCACCAAACTAGCACTTATCTTTTTAGGGTTAATCAGTACATGGCCTCAGTGCCTTCCTACCTGTGAGTCTCAGAAAAGTGTGTGTGTGTGTGTGTGTGTGTGTGTGTGTGTGTGTGTGTGCGCGCGCGCGCATATTGTGCATGTATGTGTGTGTGCATCTGTGTGTGCATGTATGTGTGTGTGCATGCGTGCACACATGTGTACATGCATGTGTGTGCACATGTGTGTACATGCATATGTGTGTGCATATGTGCATGTGTGTACATGTATGTGTGCGCACATATGTGCATGTGTGTGTGCATGCACATGTATTTCCAGAACTTAGTAAACTATATAAAGAAGTTACTGGGTGTCTAGGATTGTGACTCAGTTAGTAACATGATTGCTGTGCAAGCATAAGGACCCGAGTTTGAATCCCGGACACCCACGTAGCAAAGGCAGGCACTGTAGGACGCATCTGTGATCACAGCGCTGAAGAAGCCGAGACCGGGGATCCTGGGAACTAGCTGGCCGGCCTAGCTGAGTCAGTGAGCTGTGGGTTCAGTGAGACCCCATCTGAAAAAATCAGGGTGTGATCAGTTGAGAAAGACATGGGGCATGAACCTCTGGCCTCTACATCCACATCCACATCCACTCACACCTATGCATAAGTGTGCATGCATACACACACACACACACACACAGTTGCTGGCATTTTCCCCTGTGTTAATTGTATTTTTCTGTGAATGCTTGAGGGTAGATATTTAAAATATTTGTGTCTCCCCTACTTTCTCTTCCCCGAGGCAAATGATTTATAATAAATATCTTCTGGTGGATTGCTTGAATTTATTTGTTGTGGATGAAAGTTTATCCTCTGACTCACCATGTGTTTGCACATCAGTCTTTGATCAGTTCCAGGAATGTGCACTTTAAAAATACTAGATTCTTCCTCTGGCCCAGCCTCTGGCTTTCTGTGCTGCGTATGAAACCTGTTGGTGAAGGCTGGTGCAAGGGAGGGTGCAAGGCAGGGCCAGAATCCCTGCAGCAGAAAAAGCGGGAGGCATCCTGACACACCCATTCACATGTGCTTTCTGTCACCACATTTTAACATATAGAAAGCTCGGCATTGGGAGACAAACTCTTTTCCATGGGTTTCTTCTTTTTCAGATATAGGCAAACTGAAGCATATTGAATCTGGGGAGGACATATCCACAGACATGGAGGGGGAGACAGAGAGGGAGGGAGGGAGGGTGGGAGGGAGAAAGAAAGAGAGAAGGAAGGAGGGAGGGAGAGAGAAGAAGGGAGGGAGAGAGGGAGAGAGGGGAGGGAGAGAGGGAGAGAGGGGAGGGAGAGAGGGAGAGAGGGGGAGAAAGAAACACAGAGGAAAGGAGGGAGGAGGAGGGAGGGAGACAGAGACAGAGAGAGGGAAGAGGAGGGAGAAAGACAGAGGGAAGGAGGGGAGGGAGGGAGAGAGAAAGAAGGGGAGGGAGAGGGGGGGAGGGGCAGTGTCAGTGTTTTCTTTTGACAACAGGGAGTGTTTTCTTTATTGCTGTGTGGGATTGTGTTTCAGAAGGGGCAATCAGATATAGTGACCCTGCAAGATACCTCCTCATATTCTCTTATGTATTTCTAATGAGAGACAAACATCCCTCCTCTCCCCGAGGCCCCGTATTCGTGAGACCACATGCATTGCTGTTTAGCAGTAACTGCAACTGTTGGAATGAAGGTGCTGGAAGCTGAACACAGTGACTTGCCATTTGATCTGACTCCCTCTTCAGCTGGCAAGGGTGGAATAAAACAAAATAGTGGTCATGGGAGCCGAGCAGCACAGCTGTTTGGCAGCCGGCAGCCAAGGAAGTCATCCACAGTTTGGGATGACACACAGGGGAGGGGGGGTGGGAGGGGGGGAGACTCCTGAGCCTAAGCTTCAGCTTGGTGGGTGTCAGTAAATAACAGTTGTGTGAGAGAGGAGCCCGGTCTGCAGCTTCCTCCCAGACCGCGGTTGTGTGTTTCCTAGAGTGCTCTAATAACAAGTTGACGAAACAGCCGCACACTTTGGCAACTGCAGAGCGGACTGTGGTCCAGTCATGGATGCAAAGAATGGGAAAGAGTATGCTCCTTTTAAAGAGGAGCCTTCACGTCTATTTAGATAGGAGAGACAGAACAGCAAACATCGTACAGCCATGCAGTTGCCCCCAGCCCTCTCCTAGGTTCCAGGAGGGACAGGCTGCACCATCCGCTCGTTAAACTAAACTTCTGTTTCATAACTCTTGGCCTGTTACACTGATCTCAACTTCGAATCATAATTTCAACATTTCTGTAAATTTTTAAATGTTCCAAAAATTTTTTTTCCAATTTCTATCCATCTCCTGCTGTTTCCCCTTTGTAAGTAAACTCAGCTTTCCTGCTGAGTCTTTTTTTTTTCTTTCAATTTATTCCTCATTTCAGCTTGAGTTTACACAGAGACTTTCTATAATATATTTCCCTTTATTTATTATAATTTATTCATATTACATCCCGATTGTATCTTCTCGTTGCCTCCCTCCCTCCCTCCCTCTTCCACCCTGTTCGCCTCCCTTGACCTCTGTTGAGGGGGGGCTTCCTCCCCCACCAAACATATTTGTAATTTGTTTCATTTTAGTGGATTTCTTACATGCAAAGTGTATTTACACCATTCCCATAGCTGTCTCTCCTCTTTAAAACTTCCCCATATTTTCTTACTCCCTCTCAAATTCATGATCGCCTCTTTACACACACACACACACACACACACACACACACACACACACACACACACACAGTCCTGCTGACACCATTTAGATTTAGTGATGCTTTCATGTGTGTGACTTTAGGGCTGGCCACTTGGGATTGGACAATCCATCGGGGAGCCCCTCATCTCTGGAGACAACTGATTCTTCCTCATTCTGTACCCACAGATTGCCTGTTGCTCTTCAACTGGCAGGGTGGGGGGTGCTGGCTTGTGAAATTTCTCTCATCTGTATTGGCATATCAATTGGTGTTTTAGTTATGCAGGTCTTTTTTAGGCAACTATCTTGCTAAGGTGTCATGGGTATAATATCCATGTCATGTCCAGAGGCCACTACCTCCCAGCAGGTGTCTAGGTCATCAGTCACTTACAATCTTTCTACCCGTTTCTGTGGCTTTGCCCTGAACCTGGGGTGTAGGCTTTACGTTGTAAGTGTATCGGCTGGAGCTGGGGTCTCAGGCTCACTTCGTCTCTGCATTTGGACAAGTCGCGGATCTCTGTGATAGTCTCCATCTGTTGAAAAAAAAAAGCTTCCTTGATGAGGGGTGAGAGCTATAACTATTTATGGGTATAAGGTGTAAGTATTTAAATGAAGTTAGAAATTGCATTGATACAAAGTAGAGTCTGTGCTTTTCCGGTCGTAATTGGTGGATTAGGTTTATAGTGCAGGACATGAGTTCCCTCCTCCCAGAGCTGAGCTGGCCTTAAGTCCAACTAGAAAGCCACTGGTTACCACAAAAATAAGAGTTCCACTACTGCACCCCTGGGAATATCTTGCCAGGCTGGTCACAGTGAAAGGAAAACAATCTCACAGGATGACTAATGACTGACTGGGTCAGTGACTAACAGTTTTAATCCAGAAAATACAGTGGTTTACTTGGTACCCATATTGCTTGTGTTATGGGAGAGAAAGAGGTTGTCTTGCTAGTGAATGCAAGTGAAAAAGTCAAAATAATACAGGATTCATGGGCCACACGTCTCATTTCAGACCCCTAAATCAATCACCTCTGTCTTCCCCAGTGCACGCTAACAATGTGTGGATATCTGCAAGGAACCAGAAGACTCAACACAACTAATTAATTATTCAGTACTCAGGTTCTTTATGCATTGTGTCTCATTTAATATTTGCAGTATCTCCCTCAATCTGTTTTACGTACTATAACACAGTACCTGAGGCTAGGTAACTGATAAAGAAAAGAGATTTCTTTTCTCCTTAGGGATCTAAAGACAGAGAAATCCACAGTCCATAGGCTCTTACAAGATAAGGATTTTCTGCTGTGTCAACTCACGGTAGAAGGTGGAAAAGCCACAGAACGTGGGCATCAGAAGGGAACGAACGGGTGCTGAACTCTTCTCTCAGGAGGATCCTTTCCCCCTGCAGTAATATAACGAAGCCGCCTGTGAGGGCAGAGAAGTCAGCACCACCTCTCAACATTGTGCTGGGACCAATTTTTTTTTTTAACACAGAAGCTTCTGGACATATTCAAACCAGAGCAAAGAATTAAAAAATCTCAAGCTGAACGCAAAGTCAACAACGTATTTGTGAAAAAGACGCATCTACGTATTTTTAGCTCCATTCACAAAGCAACTTTTCAAGGCAAGATGTTAGCATTCATACATCGTGTGGTTTTGACAGGTTATTCTGAGATCTGGGCATTCTCTTTCAACTATTTTTGAGCCTTTTAAATTAAAGTATTAAACAATGTATGGATTCTTCTTTGGCTTTTATCTCACCTTCATCAAAAGACCCAAACGACAGGTCTGTGTGGCCCATCCGTCTCCTTCACAGACATCCTATACTGCAGACTTAGAAACTGTCCTCTCCTCTTTGTCACCTACCTACCCACCTCTTGGGAAATTTTCCAGCGTCCCTTCCCAAATAGGCCTATTTACATTACAATATCTAGATAGATAGATATTACTATCTAAAGGATTACTGCCCATAAGTAAATTATTCTTGTTTTTTTTCCTTTCCACGCTGATATTCAGATTTTATTGTCCAAAGCAACATAAATAATTTCCAGCAAATGACTTGATTACTGAATATGTGAGAGAAATTGTCAAACGTCTCTTCCAACTTTCCACGAAACAAGTATTCCCTTTGCCCGTTTACCCAGAAGATATGCTCAGGACGGGCTTAAAATAGGTCCCTAAACGTGATTTGTGTGGATGTATATAGTGGTGGTGTGAGTGGAAAACAGAAAGCTGCTACCACCATCCCCAGAACACACAGGCAGAAGGAGAGAGGGGAGGAAAATGAACACACAAATAACAAAAAGGCAACTGGAAACGTGGGCGGGGCATAGCCTGCGTCCAATGGACACTGCGCTTTCACTATGCCGTTAACGTGGTCTGCTAGTGATTTTACATTGGATAGGGTTGGCCCCTTCTGGTAACTGTTTCTTAAGTGCTTTTAGGACTTGGTTTCTTCAGAGTATAGTGAAAACTTAGGAATTACAGTGAAAGAGTACACTTGCGTTTTAAAAAACTGACCTCTGCTTTCATAGAACAAGCCTCAAAGAAGGAAAGCAACTTGAAGTGGTTGACTTTTTAGAACACAGCCAGTTTTTGAGAGAATATTGGGTGTGTCTGGGGATCAGAGAAGGGGGTGGCCAAATAAGGGGACCTGGAGACTAGGGAGGTAGCCGGATACACAAGCGTGGGAGACCAAAGTTCGGGTCCCCAGGACTCATGTAAAAGACCTGGCTCAGCCGCACCTGTCTGTAGTTGAAGTCCGGGGGGGCGGGGGGTGTGGAGTAGACACAGGCTAATCCCTGGGACTTCAGCCAGTCTGGGTGAAACCTGAGCTCCAGGCCCAGAGACTGTCTAAAAGATACTGTGGAAAGTGATGGGAGAAGACGGCAGGTGTCAGCATGTGTGGGACCTACTCTTCAGTGCACACTCAGCAAAGCAAGCACGACTCACAGTGGGGGTCTGTGGCTGTTACTCTCACAGAAACATGGGAGGTGTGTTGGCTCGATTTTCTTAACAATTATATTTTATTATAGACGTATTAACTGGGCACACCTCAGTTACAACCCAACTAGCCTAAACAAAATGAAAAGCAGATTAAAGAACACAATAATGAAACCTTAAGGATATCAGTTCCGAGGAACAATTCTCCTGGCAGGATTTCTCCTGCCGGAACCTGTCTCAACTGAAACCTGGAGCCTCAGCCAGAACCAGGAGCCCCGAAACCTTCCCTTGAATGGTTCTCTCTAGGAGCGTCTCGAACTGGAGTGATGAACAGCCGAAACTATCTCCAGTCTCCAGAACGGCCACCCCCGCCTTCTGTTTTGGGCTCCTATATCTACCTCGCCTTAGAGTCTGGTCACTGTTTTTGGTCAGCTGGCAACAGTCAGCCTCCCACAGGAGGAGGTGGTTCATCTTCTAGACTAACATCACCTGTTCTCTCACAAGTCTGTTCCCCATCTCACTCTTGGGATAATATCAAAAAATGTGTTTATCTCTCCTTCAGAGACGCTAATGACAACTACAGAAACCGTCCAACCAATATATTTAATAATATTCTGTTAGACACACATATGAACATGGTCTATGCCTCCATGCACTGGAAGCATCTTGGTAGATTTACTATTATTTTATGTTCAGAAGCACTGCTGTGAATTGAAGTTAAAATGTTTTCTTGTGGCTGTCATCTTCCATTGATTAATTATATTGCATGTAATACATATATACTAGATACATTTTACAATGGCCCCCTGTGCTTTGCTACCGTTGATGGATGGATTTGCTTGACCTCTGAGTGCTGAGGACCTGTCTTATTGAAAAATACGTGTTTGATTTTTATTGATGGTTCCACAGTTTCAAATTATTAAAATTTCATCTAGGAAAATATCTGTCTTCGGCTTAGAACCCACTGGGCTCTGTGAGCATAGTATTTCTATCCACCTAGATGAGGCGTCATGGTTTAGATGTTCCTGCTGCTCTCCTCCTTCTTTGTGCCTTCTCAGATGCCCCACCCCTACCTCAGATCCCCCACCCCTACCTCAGATGCCCCACCCCTACCTCAGATCCCCCACCCCTACCTCAGATGCCCCACCCCTACCTCAGATGCCCCACCCCTACCTCAGATCCCCCACCCCTACCTCAGATGCCCCACCCCTACCTCAGATCCCCCACCCCTACCTCAGATCCCCCACCCCTACCTCAGATCCCCCACCCCTACCTCAGATGCCCCACCCCTACCTCAGATCCCCCACCCCTACCTCAGATCCCCCACCCCTACCTCAGATGCCCCACCCCTACCTCAGATGCCCCACCCCTACCTCAGATGCCCCACCCCTACCTCAGATGCCCCACCCCTACCTCAGATGCCCCACCCCTACCTCAGATGCCCCACCCCTACCTCAGATGCCCCACCCCTACTTGGATCCCCCACCCCTACCTCAGATCCCCCACCCCTACCTCAGATGCCCCACCCCTACCTCGGATCCCCCACCCCTACCTCGGACCCCCCACCCCTACCTCGGACCCCCCACCCCTACTTGGATCCCCCACCCCTACCTCAGATGCCCCACCCCTACCTCAGATGCCCCACCCCTACCTCGGATCCCCCACCCCTACCTCGGACCCCCCCACCCCTACCTCGGACCCCCCACCCCTACCTCTTGCCTTTCTCTCCTGCCCTCGGACTCTGCACTCACAGCTGACCTCAGAGTTCTCAATCTGTATTCCATTTCTATCTTTGCCCCATTGCACTAGCTAAAGAAATATTCCTGGGCCGTGTACTCACAACACTCAACATTGTAAGTTAATTATTGGGTTGAATAGCTCCCTAACTAAGCTTCAGTCTTGACCCCCACACAACTGCATTTAGATTTTTCAATGTAGGCTTCACACAGCATAGTAGGTGCTTAATTAATTTTTTCTCAAACAAATGAATGTTTGTAATATTACCAACATTTACCAAGCAGGTTAGTATGATAAATGCTTTGTGTAACAATGCCAAAAAGTAACATTAAAATTTAAAAACCTCAACCAGACACACACTGCTGCTGGAGTTGTTAAGAGCCATTGTGTGAAAAAGTAAATCAATATATAGTAACGCATGCACCATAAGTGTTGTCCTATCAACGTACACTTGACTTTTTCTACAAACCATAAGTACTTTAACTTCATGCATAAACACTGTCTTCAGATGTCAGTCTATGTGATTATCTGTTCACTTTTAAAATGAAGTTTCTTTTAAAATAGGCACTCTATATGGGAATTTAAATATTTTTCCAACCATGTTTAAGTCTCCGCATGCACATGATTCTTATTAGCTAAGTTGTCTTGCCAGTTGCCCATTGTCTTTTCTTAATATTATACAAGTGACACAGATCAGCTTCTCCCAGCTTTCCCAGGAAAGACGGAATCTACTTTCACAGCTGGAAATAATTCAGTCTTTGGCATACAGTGTTATAGCTTTCTATCTTGGGAAAAACTCTTTTTTGGTCAGACAGTTTATTACAAAAATAATTCAGGCTTCTGTTTACATGATGAAAAAAAACACAAAATAAATTGTATCATTTTATTGGGAAACTGGGACTAGTGCCTTCAAAGCAATTTGAAAATTCCAAATCTGTTTGGGCTGTTTTGCTTCCTTTAGAAGAAAGTAGGGCTTTTAATGTTCTCACTCAATGCTGTGTTTCTTGACTGTCCACAAAATGGATTCCTCTTGTCGCTAGATAATCCGGACATTGAAGCAAGGGATTCCTCAGCCAGTGCCGGGCAGTGGGTGTATAATGTAATGCACTAGCTTTCACAGCGAGGTCATTTCCCTTACAGTGGCCTTTGGAGGGAATTTGTGGGTGACAGGTTTCATGCTTTAGAAAAGGATAAGGGGGACAGGGGGATGCCAAGAAGAAGTGATCTTACTTAGAAAAAAGATGGCAGACATGTAAATGAAACGTCACATTTTTAAAAAGAAATAGAAGAGACTGGAGAAATGGCTCAGCAGTCAAGAGCACTCGCTGCTCTTGCAGAGGACAATGTTTGATTCACAGAACCTACACTGGGCAGCTCACAATCACCCATAACCCCAGGTCCACAGCAACCTCGTCTGTCAATGCACTGCCACACGTATGTACTCACACACATAAATGCACACACATACACACACATGCACACATACACATACATAAATGCACTCACATACACACATATATATAGACATACACACACTCATACACACATATGCATGCACACACACAGATGCACACATACATGCATACACGCATACATGCACACATACACATATATACACAAGTGTGTACACACATACACATGTGCACACTCATGGGCACACACAAACACATACATACACCATATGCACATACATGCATGCACATACCCATACACTCATGCACACACGTGTACACACACATACACATATGCACACATATGTGTAAAATTTTTTAAAGGTTTTCTTTTCAAGGGAAACAGAATTCGGAGTTCATTCCAGTAATTAGGACAGCAACCTGTTTATAACCTCTCATATAGTCAACCACTATAAACACCACTCCTTATGCTCAGATAAAGGATAATATGAAAAATAATGAGAAATGATCTCTAGTAAATGCTAAGTCAAAGCCAAGGAACCTAGAAGTCAGGTAAAAAATAAAAAAATAAATGTTGTGGGGCTGGAGATGGCTTAGCTGTGGCTGCTCTTCCAGGGGACTCTGGTTTTTTCCTTAGCACCCATATGGCAGCTCACACCTGTCTGTAATTCCTGTTCCAAAGGATCCAACACCCTCTCACAGGCATGTATGCAGACCAAGCACCAATGAACATGACATAAAAACAAACAACAAGGTTTGAAATAAAAAATTGGAAATAGGCATCCTATGACTTGCCGCAATGTTGACCTAAGGGTTCCTTGGGGTAAGATAAGCTTATCACAGTTTTTTTTTAAGTCATTTGCTTATGCTGTGCCATGCTGCTTGGTCTTGGGGTATTATATTGTGAATAGTTCCTTTTCACTGAATATTGTCTGAACTGGTGTCATCAGTGTTTCGCTGATAAGTTTATAAGTTAACAATACCCACAAGTACATTGCAATTATAACTTTCCTTACAAAAAAAATTTATACCATTGTGGCCACATCACAGTAGAGATTCACTAACTAACTAGCAATGTTTCTTTCATATAGCCCGTTGCTTTAAATGAGGGGTCCATTGTCCAGACCCCCAGAGAACTGCTGAACACCACCACCAAACAGAGTTTGGGGTGCTAAAGTATGTCTTGTCTTCTTTTATTCACCACAGAGAAGATAAAATCCAAGTCCTAACGTCTGGTATTTTCAGGCAGCTGCGATACGGCCTTGAGCTGTCATGGTCACCTCACCTCTTGCTTAATCATTCGACAAATTTTGCCGGTGCTTGCTGTATGCATATACAACACATAGAGTTCGACAATGAGATAGGTCAGGCACAGCCCTGCATGCAAGCTTTAAACTAAATCTCCCTGGTGTGGAAAAGGCTGCTATAGTTTTTTTCCTTGTTCCTCATGCCTGAGCTACAGATATTTTTAGAAGCCTCCACACGCATTTCCTGCCTGTACTAGTACAGATTTATGACTCTCTCAACCCCAAAAGCCCCGTGCCTCTCAGTTCCTCATTCCTTCTAGAAGCACCAACTGGCCCCTGGTCATTCTGGATGTTATTCAAACAAGCGTCAAAACTACAGCTCTTCCTTGGACTGCCAGTGGTGCTCTCTTGTTAACTTTTCTCCTCCTCCAGGCCTGGCCCCAGTGACCAACATGATGGCTTGCACTCCAGCAAGCGCCAGAGGACATTTGTTAAACTGAAAAAACGGCACCATAAAAACATCTTGGAAGCCAGTTCCTTGCCTTATCCCAGATAACACCAGTTTACTCCTAATGTTTTGCAGTCTTGATTTCTTGACTCTAAAGTGGCCTGCATGCCACGAAATGCCACCTGTGCTTCATGGTGCGTGTCACGTGGACTGCGATGCCCAGGATTATAAAGGAGCTGAGTGGGCAAAGGGCATCCCCTTAGGTAGGCAAAGCAATCAATGAGGGCCTCTACCTCATGGTGTTGTGTTCTTATAACTAATTTGTCTCCCAAAATGTTAGCACTATTTGATGAATATTAGTAACCCATTAATTTACCTCCTTGGCATTTCGGAGCACATATGTTTTTCCTCTTAAAAGTGCTCCCTACTCGTAACCTTTCCCTCGCAGTCCACTAAGCGCTCCGTAGCCTTTCTCTCAGGCTGTATGAGGCTCCCTCTGCCAGTGACTTTGAGGCTTGTGAAGGCGAGCGGCAGAAAAGAGCTTTGACCTGGAGCCAGTCCCATGCTGGCTCACACCAAGAGGACCTGTAACCTCATGAGCGATACGTCCTCCACTCCATGGAGGCAGAGCTCCTCCAGTAACTGGGATTAAACATCTCCATCTGAGCTTTCACTCCTCACTTTACAAAACTGTAACTTTCTCCTGGTTGAGCAGCCCCCCACCCTTCCTCCACCACCAGCCCACTAAGACCACCCTACCATTCGTCGTTTTGTTTCTGTCACTTGACTGTTTTGTGTGCTGTGTTTATCTGTGACTAGGATGATGTCACCCTGTGTGTCAGGTTTCATCCGTTCTGCAGTGATGCGGCAGTATTTCCTGCTTTGTAAGGCTGGATCATGCTTTATGTAGTATTCCTTCTTCTGGGTATGCTACACTTGGTCACCCATCACTCATAGATGACTACTTCAGTCAGTTGTACATCTTGGATACTAATGACAATGGCACATTGAACCTCCGAAGAACATGCTGCAATCCTTCTGGACATGTGATGTCATCATTCATAAAGAAGTTGTATTTGGTTGGTGTAACCAATGATGCCTTCTCCTGGTGAAGTATTGTCTGAGTCATTTATCTCATAATATCTCTCAATCAAAGAACAGATAAAGAAGCTGTGGTACGTTTACACAATGGAATACTACTTGGATACTAAAAACAAGGAAATCTTGAAATTTGCAGGGAAATGGTTGGAACTAGAAATGATCATCCTGAGTGAATTAACCCAGACCCAGAAAGACACCCATGGAGTATACTCACTTATAAGTGAATATTAGCCACAAATAGATCTCCTCTGAGAGACTCCACCCAGTGGGGAATTGGGAGAGATACTGGGACTAGACACTGGGCTCTGGGCCAGGGTGCTGAGAGTTGTGGGGAAGAGTGGGGGGGGGGCAGGGGGGGCAGGGGGGGGGCGGGTGGAAGGTCCTGGAGGGAGCAGGAGCTCCACTGAGAGACCATCGAGGCCTGCATACCTGGACAATAGGGGGTGGGGGGACTGTACAAACTGATGCACCAACCAAGGACAATGCATGCAGAGTACCTAGACCCCCTGTTCAGATGCAGCCAGTGGGCAGCTGATTCTCCACGGTGGAGGGGGGTACTTCCACTGAAAATTGGGATGTAATGTGGATAAATTATAATTAATAAAAGGAGTTATAAGAAAACAATAGTAAGTAGAGCCATTGCCAACTCCTAATACACTAACACTTTAGGAAGCAGCAGCATATTCCTTATTGCTTAGTAGACCCAGCATCAAGTGCTCCTAGGTACTCTGACTTAACTATACCAGAAATTTAACCAGGGTCAGAGGTGGTGTGTCAAGAATTTGACCAAAGACCTGAAAGGCTTAAAGTTAAGTGTTAAAGAGGATATCTGCTTTACTCTATGCAGCCCTGCTCCTGGTACATAACAAAAATATCAACCATCCCAGTAGAGGGTCTGGAAATGTCGTGCAGTGGCATGTGACAGAGCCTATTTTCTGTGAAAAACAATCAAGGAACTGTTTTGTTTTGTTTTTTTAAGAGGGATATGTGCTTTCTGTGGTTTCTACATAATTCCCTATCACAGAGAATATCAATGCGCTCACACGTTATATATAGTCGACTTCTCCATTAAAAACGCAGGTAGGTCATGGGTCCTTGCAAGAACTGTGAAAACCATTTAGGTCATCCATTCTTAGAATCACCAGCTTCCTGCGCCTAAGAAAGGAAATAATCATTAATGAGTGGTACATTATTTGTGTGTGGAGGGTATGCGTGTGCACATGTTCATGTGAGTGTACACGTGTGTGCATGTGCATGCAGAGACTAGAGGTTGATTGCTATCACGTGTCTTTCTCTATAATAGACTACCTTATTTTCTGAGACCAGATCTTCCACTGAATCTGGGACACTGATGGAAAAGACTGGCTGATCGGGCAGCTCCAGATCCTCCCATCTCTACCTTGGGTTCAAACTCAAATCATTTTGCTTGAGCAGCAAGCATTTATTGAGACATCTCCTAGCCATCACGTAGTGAATTCTAACAAAAAAAAATGCTGATTTGGGGAGGATATTGTTGATATCTGCAACTGCTCATGTCTAGATATTTTGGAAATTAACATCACTGTATCACAGAAAGCCCCTAAGTAGTCCATTGCCTCTTAGAACCTCGAGTTTGCTGACAGATTCAGGTTTTAATCAGAAATTATATTGTTTCTACTATTAGAAAGTATGAAACAAACAAAAATGTCAAAATTATCCTTGGGGATTGTACAAGCGTGTTAAAATTAGGAAACACTTCATTTTCACATATTCAACATACCGAGACTGGCGTTTGGAGCCGCGAGCAAGCAACAGCTGAAAAGGGGAAGTAAGCTGAAACCTTACAATCCTCATAGAACCAAAGAAGCTGACGGCATAAGCCTGCACCAGTGACCCTTCGCCTGCTTTGTTTTTCTTTTTTCTCCAACATTCCCTACTGACAGTAAAATTCATACTCCATTCACCTAATGGACCATAAAGCTGGAATCTCCTAAGAGCACTGTCTATAGCAGTTATGGCAAGCTTAAAGATTTTTCCAGCAGGGAATGGGCTTCTCTCCCTCCCCCCCTCAAACTCTCTCTCTCTTAAACTCTTGAGCTGTTGGCAAAATGCATCCTCCTATTAAATGACCAAGACTAAACCAATGGTTTTGGAAACAAGCCCCGTCCTTCAGCAGGAGCCTAGGAAAAAGCCAGCTAACTGAATGGGGATCTCTTGTGGTCACACATAATGGAGGTTGCATACCAGTACCTCTTAATGAATGTCAAATGTGAGCCCGCCAGCCTTTGTTCCCTCCTACTTTAGGACATCTGAATTAGTCTGTTGTCTAGTGCTCCACACTGGAATATGATTAGTTCCACACAGGAGGTTCTGGGGCTCCAACTTGTCCCGCTACAGCGTATGCAACACTCAAATTGAGACTGCAGTAGTGAGTCCCTCAGTGGCAGGACCAGCTCAGCTCTGGGACACGTCATCTGTCAGCATCTAGCCTTAACTTCCTGTCAGATTGACTCTACATTAAATCTGCATCTTAACAGAGAAAAGTTGGTTCAGAGTTCTGTGTGTGCACATGAGTGTGTATGTGTGTAGGCATGTGTTTGCAGGTGTGTATTGTCTGTGTACTTGGAGACTGGAGATACCCACCTTGTTGTTGTTAGGTGGTTTTTTTTTAAGTTTTATTTTAAGTGCGATGCGTGTTTTTGCCGTGTAGACATGGGCCCCTTGTGTGTTCCTGTGGAAGCTACAAATAGGATCCTCTCGATCTGGAGCTGAAAGGTAACCCGTCTGGAACCAATCACTCCAGAGTCACAGGAAGCCTGACCTTGACGTGCGTTTGTTGCAGTCATGAGATTCATTTCCATCTTGCTGTCTAGTGATTTCATTTCCCGAAGCTGGCCAACTACGAGGAGGGACAGTCGCTGCTTCGTAGCCCAAAGCCCAACTAAGGACCTGTCTACAGCACACGAGGAGATGACAGTGTGGACTGTGGAAGGACCCGTCCAGAAACAACTCCTCCCCCACCCCAAACCCCCATTTCTCTGCATTTTAGAAATTGAAAAAGTATTTCAGATTTTTATTTCTCAGTTAAAGTTTTAGCCTGTGCATTTAACCAAGCTACACCACCAGGCCAATTGCACTTATTTTAAATAATTGATGCTTTTTTTTTTTTAATTAACAAGTTGTCTTTTAGTCTAAACATTGAAAACCATTGCCAGAAAATGTTTCCAGAGTTTCCACACTCCCTAAATGATAATGCGCCTGGTGGTGGAGCTAGGGCACTTTCTCCCAGTTCTTGAATCTTCGAATTGGATCCACATCACTATTTAAGGTGGTTGTTGACATTTGGAGTCTTTTCTCTCTTAGATGAAAGACTGAATTCAACATTTCAAGTGCTATTGGCTCCCAGTTTTTCAGTCTCAGGGTTTGTGTTTTGTTTTGTGTTTCCTCCTTTACATTCTTTGTTCTTTGCAAGAGTTTTTTTTCCCATCTCCTCCAATGACGTTGTTTCAGGGCTGTGTATTTTACGGGCTCTCTTTCTCTCACCTGAGTGTCTTGAGGCAGTCTGGCCCTGTCACATGTGCTGGCAGCTAACTCCAAGCCGGTATGCAGGTTTCTCATTCGCTTTGTAATTAAGGACCTTGAGTTTATGTTTGCTAACTTGTAACCAGTAAAATTCCAATGTGCCTGGGGTAGCAGTCTCTCTCAGTGTTTTATTTCTGGCCTTGCTTCCTGTGAGGTCTTGGGGACAGGGCCGCTTGAAACTTAACTTACATTTCTAGCACATTTTATTAATTTTTAAAAATTTGACCCCTGAGCATAAGTAGGCAGCAACCATAAACTTAAATTTTGAGCTCCCCCCCCCCCCATTCTCAGATGCCAGGGGCAACTGTCAACCTCACTCTTTGACCTCTAGCAGGACAAACTATTGTTCAGATTTGGTGTTGTGGGGGGGGGGGGGGAATTCCATTCTGTGGTCCCAAAGCTGATGCAGAGCCCGGCTCCAGCTCCTGTCTTGAACCCTAATAAGCCCAAGTTTGAGCCTCAGGATGTCAGGTGCCATGGTTGACAGGATCAAACCACCAGCATCTCAGGCATCACCACTCCAGCCACCAGAATCAGGCACCACCACTCCATCCCCTCCTGTCTGGGTTTTAGTTTTCTCCTTCTGTCGAGGTTTCCTTACATTTCTGTAATTGCAGCCATGCATTACCCAGAATATCTGGCACAGTTTAGGAAGTGTTTCTTGAGAAGGGCGTCACCCAGTTACCCCACCACAGCTCCAGCAGCCAGGGTTAAATGCGCGTTAAACGAGCGTCGGAATTTATAGAGAAAGCATCTTAACATTCTGGAAGGAAGACAGAAGTAAGCAAGGCAAGAGAGACAGGAAAGCTTGGGGGTTGTTGGCTTTTATTGCTCTATGCGTGTGCAGACATACTTTCTGTGGGACCCATTAGTTCTCGGAGGATGTCGAGGATTCGAAATGCAGAAAGTGAACCGGCTCCCTCTGAAGGTACAGAACAGACTGGACATTAAAAGCGGCACAAAGCATCTCAGTAATATTTATAGTTAATAACATACCAATACGTGATTTTGTATACGCTAGCCAAGTAACACATATGAGCGTTAGCTTCACCAAATTCTTTTTTAATGTGTCTGCTAGAAAATTTTTAATTCTCTCTGTGCCCCCTCTATGTCCATTGGCCAGCACCATTGTACACAGTAAGTGCAAAATAAATGCTGGTTGAATAAATAAATAAAGGCAGGTGGCAGTGCCTAACGGTCATTATTCTAAAGCATAGTCAGTGGTAGGAGTTCTACAGCACCAGCATGTACTTTCCATTTATAACCTCCCATGTGTGGGGAGGTGAGATGAGGAAAGAGAATTTCGTGCACTGCACTGCAACAAACACAGGTGGAAAGTCGCTGAGAGAAAGGTAGAACACATTCAACAGTCGCTCCCGTAGAAGAACCCAGGCATCTGTGGCAGTGCTCTTTAGAAAATGGGCACCCGCTGCAAACCGTGCAGGGCGATGTGCTTCTCCTTAGCATTTTGACTGATCTTCGTCTCTGAGTTCCTCTTTCCCTCGTGCACCATGTGGGTGAGGAAGATGCTCACCCAGAGTGCTTGTTCATTCCCGGGCCTTTCACCTGCGCTTGGTCACTACAACTGACCAAGCTAGCCACAGACACTGTTTGCTCTCAGCTCTTTGTAGCCAGGCACCAGTTATGTGCCATTTCTAAGGCACTTACTTTTCCCTTGTCAATTGCTACATTCCCCAGCAGCCCGCTAACCAAGGACACATGTTCTTCCTCTCAGAGGGATGTTGGGGGAGGGAGAGAAACACCAAGGAAATAAGGAACAGAAGTTCAAAGAGCTGGTGCTTCCCAAGAACTGGTATCCAACCAGCACGCTGAGCAAACGTCCTGCTGAGGGATCACCCACTCCAGTCTGAGATCCGGTGACAGCCCACAGTCCTTACGGCCATTGCTGCGTGTGTGAAGAGGTCCGTTCCCATCACCCTTTATTCCTGAAAGTTGTAACCAACGTCTCCCTCACACACTTTCCCAGTCTTAGTTGTCCTTGTGACTGTCATTGACTTGTGCTGCTGGCTCAGCTAGCAAAGAACAGGAGTCAAGGCTCTGGGTCTCCTGCCTCCTGGTTGCAGACAGCAGTTAGTGAGTGAGCTACAAGGCTGGCCAGTGGCCTCAGCGCTTCCTCTGTGAGGCTGGCAAACTGCCACACAATCATTTGTATTATACATACATACATACATACATACATACATACATACATACATACATACATTCTCCCATGGTCAGAATATTGATTCCAGGGGCCTGGAACAGGCAGAGGCAAGAAGGAACACCAGGGACAGGTCACAAGAAATAGAAGGGCACCGAGAGGCTTTGGCCTTGGGCATTATAGACAACCTGTTTTCCTTGAGTTGGCAAGGAAGGGGACACACCTGAGCCCCAGGGCCTGTGATGAGGAGGCCGGCATAGGGACCCAATAGCCAAGGCATATGGAAAGGGAAATTGCCTCTGAAGTGAATCATATGTAACACTTATCAGATGTTCTTATTCAAACCTTATGTTGAGTTCCAGTTTGCAGGCAAGGAATTCCCCATTCCCCAACTTTGTTAGTCACAGGAACAAAGGGTCCCAACAGCCATGTGCAGATGGAATGGCCATGCCTCTTTTCTTCTGTGACCTCTGAGCCCAGGCTTCTGATGCCACTGATGTGTTTCTCAGCTGACATGTTCCTTCACTGGAGTGTACAGTCACACTGGAGAGGGCCAGGAATGCCCCTTACTGTCTGATGCCTTGACTCCCACCACTTAGGGACTCTGTTTTTTTTTTTTTAATTAAGCTGTGTTCTAGACTGAAGTTTCTGTCCCTCAGTAGTGACAGCCCTAAAGGAAGCATGCTCCCAGAACATTAGACACCAGTCAGCCAGCCTGGGGCCTTTGACACGCTGAGCCACAGCGTCCACTTCTCCTTTGGTGTAAACGGCCTTGTCTGTCTAACCAGCTCTTACCCTCAACTTTGGTTACTCGACAGAGTAACTGAATGAAAGAACCTCCATCGGGAAGATGTGAAAGAAACGCGTGAGAAAGGACGCATGCTCTGGCTTTAGCCTGCCTGTCATTAGGTGAGCTGAGGATGTAGGAAGGGTGTGCCCATCCACAGGGCCTGGATGACAGGGTTATGTTTGCCCTGCGTTCCTACTTTGGAAGATTGAAATAAAGAATGACCTCCACACACACACACACACAAAATGACCTCCACTTAGATACTATTGGGCAATAGGAAGAGTACACAGGAACGGTGTTTTCTGAAGCCATCTATACTCTCTGGAAGGTACTTCTGGGAGAATCTGATGACCCGGACCGTCCTTGCCTTGCTGGCAGAGAGTAGGTGACCTCCACATCTGCTCTCAAGCTGGTGCCCTCTCCCTGTAACTGTAACCATGCTTTGCCTCAGGGTATAGAGCTGCATCTCATCTGCCTGCAAATTAGCCACACGAGGCCACGCCCACCGGGAGAAGGGACCAAGAGAAGGGGAAACATCTTTAGACATTCCCAGGGACCAAAGAGCCATGAAAGGATGCTACAAATAACAGAGCGGGAAAGCCTAACGCAACTTATATAGAAAACCATAAAACTTACATATGAAGGATTTGGTTTTTGTCGTGGACCAATAAGATGAAATAAAACTATATAAAAAAATAAATCTCCAGTGACCAGACATGAGAGAAGAGCTCTTTGTGGATTAATAAGCTAAGTAATTGACACTCTGGAGAAACACTGACTATAAATAAACAACCAAACAAACCGGGGGCTATGATCAGGTGAGGGTTCAAATTCAGAATGCGATCAAATAAGAACTAGAGTTCTGGGTATCTAGAACCCACATAAAAAGTGTTTGTCCCCATGGAGTGGAGAATCCCTGTGGTTCTCTGGCCAGCCAACTAGCCACAGCTGTGATTCACAGTAATGCAGGATAACTGAGAAAACTTATCACAAAGCATGCAGTGAAGAGTGATGGAAGAAGACACCAAACAGAGCACTGGCCTCCACATGCACACATGTGCACATGCAACCCTACATGTGTGCACACATACAAACATGTACAGATACAGATGAGGAAGGCATGTTAAGGAGAGTGACTCGAGGAGTTCAATGGGCTAACGTTGACCTAAAAGCCAAAGCCAGAAATCAAGCATAAAATACTTCGTGTTTTAAAGAGGTCTTCCCTATAAGTTTGATAGGTTCTGTCAGAAAAACAAAGAAACAGCCTGACTTCTGGAGCCATTGATAACTCAACCAGGCGTTGTTCAGCAATCCTGTAGAAGGGCTCGGCAATGAAGACGCGGGAAAGCCGTTTGCTCAAAGCGCACTTGAAAACGTGGGGGAGGTTTTCATAAGCATGTCCAGACTGCAGATATTCAAATCTCAGCTTAGTCCTTAAGCATATGCTGCCGGCTGGCAGCGGAGGGCAGGAGATGCAATGGGGTGATAACGGAAGTTCAGCACAGGGCTCTAATCCTCTGAGCAGCTCAATCAAGCTGTCACTATAGCACTTTAAGAACCACCAGCCTGAATGAAGACGTGTGCGACAACATCTCAGTTGGTAGAATGTCCTCCTAGTGTGAAGCAAGACCTGGGTTTCATCCCCAACACTGCCTAAACTGGGCACGGCCATGCACACCTGTAATCCCAGCACTCAGCAGGTCAGGGGCATCCTTGGCTACATAGGAAGTTCAAGGCTAGCCTGGGCTGTACAAGTTAAGAGAAAAGTAGAAAAATGGGCAAGAGCAAGTCATTTTCCTAGAAGCTTCGATTTTTGATGCTTATCATTTCAGTCATCGAAAATAACATCTCTCGAGGGGGAATCATTTTAAACACCATATTTTGTTTTGGAATTCTCCTATAGAAGTTCTCTTAAAATAGAGATCTGATTCTTGCTAGTCTCCTAAATCTAGACTTTGGGTCAAAGACTCTTAAACATAATGAAGATACTTGAAGTAGGAGAAGAAGGAAGAGAAACTATTTGGTTACATTTTAAGTAGATAAAAATAATATATGTTCATAAAAAATAACCAAGTAAAACTGAGAAAAATAACGAAGTCAGCGCCTTTAATCTAGGATGGCTTTGCACAGGAACCTTGGGAAGAAGCCACGTAACAGATTTTGGAACCAAAATGTTAAGTCTTCAGCTTGAGTGTCTACCATTGACAATGGCCGTGCCATTAAATTTACTTACCATTTTCAACAGAAGTGGTTTTTTTTTTATCTACTGAAATTTTTTTTAAAAAAAATAGCTTAAGCTTAACTCCATAGAACAGAAACATGTCAGCCATGAATGACTGTAATTATTTTCTTGACAAGTAGAAAGTATTACATCTCCAGGTGCCTGACCATTCTGGAAGGAGTAAACTATGGAGAGATAAAAATAAATAAATAGATAGATAAATAAATAAGTCAGAAGGCTGAGTCAAAGAATATAATGCAGAGCGAGACATAAGATTTCAGGGGCTTGAAAGTACAGTGATACCACAGTGACAGACGAGCCATCAGCCATTTGTCAGAAAGCTTAGAATGCACAGGGCCAACAGCAAATTCTAAGGAAAGCAACGGCCATTGGTTAGTAATGGCATGCCAGAGAGGTTGCCAACTAACGAATACGCTCACTGGTGTTTCATACTGATGGGGAAACAGTGGGGAAAGAACTTTAGAAGAGTGTGCTGAGGGGGACAATGGGCGGGGAGCCCCTGGTTCCCATCCAGTTTTATTCTGAAATAAAACTGCCCAAAACTTGCATTCTAGTAATTAAGAATAAACAGGCCTTGGATGACACTAAGATCTTAAGCCCGTGCATAAAATGACAGTGATTGATGCTCTTCTCAGAAATAGGAGTGTGAGGAGAGAGCGCGGCTTCAGGAAAGAAGGTAAGATCCATTTGAGAGTTTTTAACACATGGAGACTCCACTAGATCGTAGGACACCGCGGTGCTGTGCTTCCTTGCAAAGGACATGATAATACTGACTTCGCAGACAGGATGTGTGCGCTGGGCAGAGAGGCCGTCTAATGGTTTCTGACACTTCGTTGTTTGGTGAGATGCTCTGGCCTCCAGGAAGATGCTGGCTGTGGGGACAGACGTGTGCTGTTCACCTCTGGGGCTGTTGAGGCTCCGGTGGAGCAGACAGTCAAGGAAGGAGAAGGAAGGACAGGCAGTTGACTGAACGCGTGAGAAGGCAGTTTGGAGAAGAGACAGGTTGGGAGGAGAGCCAAGAAATCCCGTGGACAGGACTGGCGATGGCAACTGTCTGCCCACTGCAGAGCTGTCTAGCAGAACGAAAGCGAGGAAACATAGCGGAGATTCCGAAGTTGGGTCGCATTTTCACCCTTCAGAGGACCCTTGGAGTCGTGCGGTGGGAGCCGAGTCAACAGCAACCACAGAAGCAGAAAGCAGTGGTCCACGGGAGCATAGGGATCGCGCGAGAAGATCACTCTGCAGTGGGCAGACACCGAGAAGAGAGGAGGAAGGCGATGGAGAGGTCACACAACAGTACCGGAAGCGAGGAAGGATGGAGTCACTCGCGATGCTTGAGGATTGTGCCGGCAGGCAGTACACTTCCCCGGAGCCCGGAATAGAGGAAGAGAAGGCAGATATTGACAGGAGAGCGATGAGTCGAGCTCACACAGGCCAGTTTTCAGCACCTCCGTGAGCTGGGGCAAGTCACACCATGTGGACCCTCAGGTTCCTCCTTAAGTGAGAACATATCAACAGCTTCTTATGGTTTTGTTTTCCCAGACAATACAATTAACAAAGTGATATCTCTTGTTTCTAGCACCCACCCTTCAGAGCTCAAAGACAACAGGGCTGGAGATGTATGTAGCTCAGGAGATTTTGCTTGGAATCGTGGGTGAGTCCCTGAGGTTAATTCTGGCGCCGGTCCTAGCTTAGCAGTAGTGGCCGTCCCTGAGACTCACCTGAGTTAAGAATACAGAAACGCTACTCACTGTGTGTGTACTTTCTGTGGTTATAGGAACCTTTGTATGTAAACATGATCTCAGTGCGCTCAGGACTCCCGCTTCATTTTTCCTCGGAGATGCTGAAATAGTACTCAACTGAGATACTCCTCAGTGAAGAGCTCCCATGAGCTACTGCAAGCACAGCAGGAATTCCTCGGCCCTGCACAGCCTCCTTTAAATAGAACACTGGCAGGGCTTGCAATGAGCAGCCCTGAGTGCATTTCCTTCCTTTAGTTGAAAATTAATAGCATCTAAGATATATAAATGCTATTGGAGTGTCTTGTGTGTGTATATGTGTGTGTGTGTGTATGTGTGTGTGTGTGCACATTGTGTAAGCATCACACATGCACCCGTGTACACCCAAGTGCATACTAATATGGAGGTCAGGGAAGGACAGGTGGGTGTCTGTTCTCTCCTTCTGTCATGTTTGTTCTAAGAGTCAACCTTAGGTCATGAAGGTTGGGGACAAGTGTCCTCTGAGCCTTCTTGCCGGCTCCCACCTTGATTGTGTTTTGAAACAGGGTCTCTCACTGGCCTATAATTCACCAAATAGGCCAGCCTAGATTGGTCGGTGATCCCTAGGGGTCCACTTGTCCCCATCTCCTTAGCACTACGTCTACAAGTGTGCCCCAGTGCCTGGCTTTAGAAAACAGAAAACAAAAATGGCTTCTGAAAATAGAGCTCAGTGTATCATCCATTGAAGATGGAACAGTTGGCGGACGAGCTGTCTTCCCAGTCCCTGCCTTTCTCTTACGTGGCTTTAGCACACACAGATACATAGACAGACACATGGGGTAGAGGGAGGAGCAGCTGGACAGACAGACAAACACTCAGAATGTTGCAGTAGTAAAAATATAAGAGACTATTTCTTTTTCTTCTTCTTTTTTTCTTTCTTTCTGAGACAGAGTATTTCTGTGTAATAACCCTGGCTGTCCTGGAACTCACTCTGTAGACCAAGCTGGCCTCGAACTCACAGAGATCCACCTGCCTCTGCTAGGATTAAACATAAAGGCGTGTGCCACCATATCTGGCTCCTTATTTTCCTTTCTTTTTTCCCCACTCTGTACAGTTTTTTAATTAAATTTTTTAATTCAAATTACATCTCAATTGTTATCCCTTCTCTTGTATCTTCCTGTTTCCCCCTTCCTCCCT
Source organism: Acomys minous (assembly GCF_964271855.1). Classification (NCBI taxonomy): domain Eukaryota; kingdom Metazoa; phylum Chordata; class Mammalia; order Rodentia; family Muridae; genus Acomys; species Acomys minous. The sequence continues at coordinate 44,441,302 of NC_140496.1, read as the reverse complement.
CCCTCTTTCACCCTATTCCCCTCCCCTAGGTCTGTGACAGAAGGGGACCTCCTCCCCCACCATATGATCACAGCCTATCAGGTCTGGCCTTGGTAGCCTGCTTCCCCTTCCTCTGAGTGCCACCAGGCCTCCCTACCAAAGGGAAGTGGTCAAATAGGGGACACCAGAGTTCATGGCAGAGGCAGTCCCGGCTCTCCACACAACTGTGGAGAACGTGTTGTCCATTGGCTAGATCTGAAGAGGGTGTCTAGGTTTACTGCACACATTGTCCTTGGATTGGTACAGCGGTTTGTGCAGGCTCCCCTGGGTTCAGATCTATCAGCCTTGATGGTCTTTTCCTTTCTTAACCAATAGTCAGTTTTAAGGACAGAGGAACTGATGTCTTGCAGCAGCAAGTCTTGAGACAGCAGAGAAATCTGTCAGCAGCCTCCGGGCACCTGCCCAGGACCTTGGATCAGGGATGGGCCTGCCCTGAGGCCTGCTGCAAAGGGTCTGAAAAAGAGCAGCTGCCTGGGAGCTCTCAGAAGCTCTTTGCAGGCCCTGTGTTGGAATCTGAATTGTGGCTGGCTGAAAGAAAGGCTTCTTTATTTTGCAATGACTTCAATATGCTTAGGAGTGATTAGAGGAGAAAATAATTTTGAAAGAGAAGCTGCACTCATCAAGAATTTTGGGGCTAAGAACAGGATGACTCTCGAAGCTCAATTTTATACCCAAAGGGCTCTTTGTTCTTCAGGGCCCCTCGGTACATCCCATGATAAGCTTCCAGAATTCCTTTCACTCCAAGGAGAGATTTGTACACAGAAGCTGCAGCTTGGTGCTCTGCCCTCACACAGAGCTGTACCGTCACTGAGTGAAAAAAGCCACTTCCAGTCTCCTTGGTGAGTCTTCTGTCTGCTGAGTGATTGAAGATGCTGAGGCAAATGCCACAGAGAGACCCAGAAGGGAAAGAGAATAGGTGTTTGTTGACCATCTTGGCACTGCACCAGAGCCTTCCACATAAATGACTGGGCAGTCCTTACAGATACAGGACTTCCTGGTGAACCCCACTCAGTGATAGGCTGGGTGAGCTTGAATGCGACTCACACCTACTTGAGCTCAGGGCTTAATGTTTAGACACACCGCCATGTTGCCTTCTCTAGAGGCTATGCTTTTTTTTTAGGTTTTGTGCTCCCTCACAATAAGTTGTAGGTGTTGTCTTTCTGAGGAGACAGTGGAGCCCTTAAGAGCAAAGTTCTGAAGCAAGGCTAACCTCAGAGACCAGCCAGCATGATTCTGGGGAATCCTCAGGGATGACCGCGCCACCATGGGCCAGTATGACATGGCTGTTGGTGAAGTCCACACCTATCTCATAGGATGATAGAGAGATGATGCTAAGTCCACAGCTTTCAGAATTAAGACAGGAAACAAACAAACAAGTACAAGTGCAACTAGTTGATCTATTTGGCAAATAGCCTACTTCCTTAAAAGAGAAAATTCTCTAAAACAGGTTTCCATTTGTATGGAAAAGAGTAATTTTTGAACTTTTATTTAATACTATAAAGTGGGTAATTAGGAATGCAAGTGGCACATACAATTGCAGATTTTTTAATGTCCTAGATAAAATCATCTCAGTTATACAAAGGAACTTCTTACAAACATCGCTGTCACTCTGAGCCAGGCAAGGCTGGGGCCTCTGGAGAAGCTTGCTTGGGTCTGAAAGACACACTGCTCTCCACAAGGCAGGGCTGGAGTCTGCACCTAGCCCACAGTATCTCTTCCCTTTCAGTCCCAAGCTAACACGCCCAGAACCCTAGACCCCCTCAGTTCCAGGGCCCAGGCTGTCCTTTTCACTGTGGTCATCCTCTCTAGGCTGGGCTGTCCTGTCTCTCTGACTCCCCACAGGTTTTGGAGCTTTTGGAGGCAGCTTTTGGAGGCAGGTGCCTGATCTGTCCACACATGTTGAAGGTCTAGGTTAGGAAGAATAGAGAAGCCTCGGGCCACCAGAAACTAGTCTTGAATGCAAAGAGGCTAAGAACCCTAAATTCAAGCCTGCCTCTTTCATCATTACCATCTTGAGGGAGGGAGGGAGGGAAGGAAGGAGAGAGAGAGGGAGGGAGGGAGATAGAATCTGCTCTGTTACTTTATCATGTGTGTGCTCTTTGCTGGGAACATGAAACTATGTTGCCTGAAGGATGCAAGACTCAATAAAGAAAACCGTTGGGCAGAAGCTAGACCTTGGCTGGTACTGAAGCCCCACACTTTCTAGCCACGAACTTAAACCTCCGCGTCTCCTGTTAAACATTTCGATGTGTTAGCAGCCTGAGGCAGCACTGCTTTTAAAAGGTACATTTGGAAAATCACATCAACCTCAAGTTTTCATTAAAAGGCCACATTGCACCTCAATTAGTTGCTCCAGTCTGACCATGAATTTTCATGCTAGTATCTGAGCCTTGTTCCTGACTTTGGCTCGGTTGTTGGTTGCCTGGCTATTGGCTTTACCAAGAAGGTCTACAGTGGTCCCCCTTACTCACATTGCTTCCAAGAGCCAGAGCCTGGAATCATAGCTCGTCCTGAGCCTTGTGGATACTGTATTGCCCTCTACACAGAAATCTATTTATTTAATTTCTAAATTAGGCACTTAAGAAATAAGTACTAATACTCAAGCAAATTAATCATGACAATAAATCAGAATAAAATGTGTTAATATTTCAAACCCATGAACTTGATTTTTTTTCTAGAATTTTCCATTTTATACTTTTGGGGACTGCGGTTGACCATAGGCAGCTGAAACCACAGAAGCTAGAGAGGGCTTCTCTATTGATTGCCAGCGCCTAGGAGAAGTTCAGATGGCGTGCTTCTCAGAAAGCAATCCGATCAAGCAGCATCGTTATCTGTGTGCGCCTCGAAGTTTCCAGGGGTGACTTGCTGCAACATAGGAACCAACGTTATTGGACCTGTGAGAGAAGATTAGATCTGGAGGGACATTGCTTCATGTAGAGGTTTTCATACTGGAGATGCCTGCACTCTGAGTAGCCTAGCAGACACCCACAACACAGCCCACAATACCAGCACAGTGAAATAGAATAATTATATATTCATAGTACAATATAATAGATAAAAGTCAGAAGTCAAGACAGAGGGGTGGAATTCAGGATCTTCTTCCTCTTCTCCTGGATAGAATTTCATAAAGGTGGGATGGAACAGGGTAAACTGGGGAGGATTGGTTTTTGTTTTTTGCTTAAAAAAAAATAATTAGTATCTCTAAAATCCATACTACATTTCCAGGGACTGTTCTTATTGTCCCTTCCCAGCAGCCCTTGAAACACACTGTCCTTACGATGAGCGTCATCTACCCTTTCCTCCCAAACTGCAGATAAAAGTGATAAAATATTGAGGAGGTCTGCAAAACATTTTGTCCGCATGAATCACAGCTGCCTTAAGTGGGTTGCTCAGTCTGTAGAGTGCAGCTTGTCAGCCCTAGAGCGTGAATGCGGACAAATGGAAACCGAGGTTCACAAAAACTGAAAGAGCCCTTCATGTGGGCATACCCACTGTTTGGAGATAAGAACGGAGGTGGTGCCGGGCTTTGGTGGCGCCTTTAATCCCAGCACTCGGGAGGCAGAGACAGGTGGATCTCTGTGAGTTCGAGGCCAGCCTGGTCTGCCAAAGGGAGTCCAGGACAGCCAAAGCTACACAGAGAAACCCTGTCTCAAAAAAACAAAAAAATAAATAAATAAAAGAATAAATAAATGTAATAATAATAATTAAAAAATAATAGAGGTGGTGAATCTTTATCTTGCAGTAGGGACCACAATACACCAGCGCGACATCACTCCATGGGAAGGTGTAAAGGCATAAAATTGTCAGGTTACAAGGAGCAGGCACACATTTCTGTTAATCCTAGTGGACATGAACACACACACACACACACACACACACACACACACACACACACACACACACTGCATACTCAGCTCTCCAGCACTAGGAAGCAGAGCATCAGATACCCTCAGTAGCAGGATGAAGATGCGATTGTGTTTGTCCACACACACAAAGACCTTTAAGAGATAAGAGCTGTAGTTCGTAAGCACACCAATTATTTGGCCTCAGGCTGTGGCATTAGAAATGGAAATCTTTTTTATCAACCCATCTTCTGACATTTAAGGAGCTTCTCAAACTCCTTATGTAAGAATTTCTGCTCAATAATTCAAGGAATTCCTAGCTGTGTAATTTGATCTCTTGGCGGCAGACTGGTACAGTGGAGACAGGACTGCAGCTACTATTAGCCAGGCCTACTCTGAATAGTGACTCTCCTAAAATCTATGCTGTCGGCCCTCTGGCAGCTCAATGGAAAAGGCATTCTCAGGTTCCCAGATGAGTCCTAGCTTGAATTACAGCTTCTCAGTCCTCGAAGGAAAGAGGTGCCTTATGAAGAAGGTTAACTTGGAAACTCACGCCAACCGCATGTACAGCACACACCCAGGGGACAGTGGGCCAGACGGGTTGCTGCTGGCAACCACTCATTCTGTTATTCCTGCTGCAGCAAAGAGCAGGAAAACAAACTGTTGTTGACCGGATGAAGCCTTTAGGACTTTATTTTGCTGAAATAATTGGGAAGTTAGCTTCAATATCTAAATTTGTTTTAAAATAAGAAAAGTTGAGTGTAGGAAGAGTGGACCTGGCTGCCTTGCGAATGCCTGGCAATATTGGGATTACTAAAATTGCCAAGAGTCACCTAACAAATGAGACAATAGTATTCGAGATCTGGAATAAACTGTCAAGAGTGCTGGCCTTTTTTGTTAATATTAAGACGTAGTTGTGACATCAATAAATATTAAGACATAGTTGTGACATCAATAAATATTATTCTTCCAAATTTTCATATTTCTCAATTGCACTTGAGAATATAACACATGGTGGAAAAAGTCAGATTTTTAGATATTTCTTTCTTCAAAGAGAAAAAATATATATTATATAAAATATATAAATAATAATATATAAATATATTATATAGTATATAGTATTCAAGTATATTATATATATATATACATATATATATACTTGAATTTATGCTATATTAGTAACAGTGTTGATCTGAAATAGAGACATTTTAAAAAACAGAAAAACCACCAATGTCTCAGAAAATTAATCCCTACTGAGGAAACGCAATCCTAGACCTTAAAGTTACCACAGGGTTCCCAGTCTTGGCTCATTTTGCATTTTACAACTTTTGGGTTTTCAGTGAATTACACTGAGTTCCTAAGGTTATAAAGGAATTAAAACAGTAATAAAATTTCATTTCCTCTTTTTACAGTCTAGCTCCAGCGACTCAGCCCCACACAGTGGAAACACAGAGAGAACAACAGGGCGGCCAGATCTTGCTTTGTTTCAACCTAAGACAGACTTACCGGGTATGCAGGTTCGTCCCTGTGTGGCTGTGCTGGACTCAGTGCTCAATCCAGCACTAAGGACCAGAACACGGCCTGTTCTAAGTATCAATCAGATGCCACTACATTGCCCGTCCACGTAAAGACTTTTAACACATAGGAGTTGTCACTGATCCACGTATGCAAACCGCGCGACTTAAGACTGAGACATTAGTGACAAGCCGTGGTTGGGGATCTGATGTTTGGTGCTTCTGCTGCCAGGAGACTCCTCCGTGAGTGAGCTGTGAAAACGCTTGAAATGCTCCAGGAAGTGAGAGGCCTTAGGCACAGAGTTGGGAGACTGTGTCCTACTAAACCCAGGTGACTTTTGCCTAGCCAGCAAACGACGCTGACGTTATCTTCTTGCTCTAAATGTCAAATAAAGCAGCCACTCCTGCTAAATCAGCCATGTCCCGTCTAACTTCCTGTGGATGAGAGGACATTGGTCTGGGCCTTCAGCTGTGCTTCCTTCCTCGGCTTCACTTTGCAGTGTGTCCCTAGCCTGGGGATCCCATTGGTCAATTCCCTCACGTGGAAGTGACGATTTGGTTAGTTTAACTGACAGCCAGATTGGCCAGTGAGAGACAAACGAGAAAAGCACAAACAAAAAACTGAGTATGTCTGTCATCTCGTCCCCTCTTAATCTTCATTCTGGTTGCTGAAAGTACAAATTATATGTATAGTAACTTTGAAGAATAATGTGCTATTAGAGGAAAGTCCCGGGGCTGAGGAGATGGCTCAGTTGGTAAAGTGATCGCCATGCAAGCGTGAGGATCTGAGTTCAAACCTCACTCCTACCCCCAACCCTCATGACAGCAGGGTATGACATTGTAAGTCTGCAGACCCATCTCTAGGGAGCCTAGGCCGATTTCTGGAGCTGTGTTTAGTGACAAACCCCGTCTCAAAAGATAAAGTGGGCCAGGCATAGTGGTGCTCATCTTTAATCCCAGTACGAGGAGGCAGAGGCCTCTGTAAGTTCGAGGCCAGCCTGGTCTACATAGTGAGTGCCGGGACAGCCAGGGCTATGTAGAGAAACCTGGGGGTGGGTGGGGGTGGGGCAAGGGTCGGGGAGATAAAGTGGAGAGCAATTAAAGAAGACATCAGCGTTGACCTGTAGCCTCCATGAACACTCCATAAGCTCACACAAACACACACACACACACATACACACAAAATTATGTACCACAGGTATATAGAAAAAAATTTCCGTCTACACAGAACATTTAAGGTCTCACTGAAGGAAAAGAAGGTTGGTTGCAGCCGCTTGGGATAACCACAGTTTTCAGAGGTTTTCCTTGCCATTCAACAAACACATTCCAACCCTTTGCACCGGGGCCTGGGCTGTAACCTCACCTTCAGGGCCCACTGCATCTGGAAATGTCATGTCTGAAGAGCTGTTTCCTCTCTCAACAGCCCACATTTCAGCACAGGCTGTGTCTGTGCATCCTCCTGTCTCTAAGGCACGTGTTTTCTGATTCTTTCACAGGCTCCTCTCATGGGCTCAGCACTAGGAATGAGACTGCCAGCCCTTGACCCTTGCCTGCCTTCAGTCTGTTCACTGTTCACTCCCATCCCACTTTTCTTTTCTTTTCTTTTCTTTTCTTTTTTTTTCTTTCTTTCTTTTTTTTTTTTTTTTTTTTTTTTTTTAGGTTTTTCGAGACAGGGTTTCTCAGTGTAGCCTTGGCTGTCCTGGACTCACTTTGTAGACCAAGCTGACCTCGAACTCACAGCGATCCACCTGCCTCTGCCTCCCAAGTGCTGGGATTATGCACCACCATGCCCGGCTACACCTATCTTTGAAGCGCCATCTTTATTCCAGCAGTGTGGCCGTTCCCCCTCTCACCTGAGCACCGTCTCCTCAGATCTGTCTTCTCTACTTGCATTCTCAATGCCACTGTAGATTCAGCATGTCCAAAATTATACTATCTTCCTAAAATTTAGATTTCTCCCATGTTCTTCACCTCAGAGAATGGCTAGATAAGAAACAGTCAGCCTGTCCTTGCTGCTAACTGTTGGGGTTCACTGTGTGAAGGTGCATCTCTGTGTACTCGGGGTTTGCTGGCTAACTCAGCAGAGAGCTAAGCGCTAGCCTGCTAGGCAGATCCTGGTATTGTTACTTCTGTGGCTCCTCACCCCTCACATTCACCCTTCCTCACTAGCCTACTGGATGGAATACAGATCTGACAGCCAATAGATGGGCAGAAAGTGGAGGGCAGAACTTTCTGGAAGAAGCTGTAGAGGAAGAAAGCAGAGGTGGGAGATCCGCTTGCAGGACAGAGGTGAACAGGGCCTGAGAGGTAAGAGCTCACGACACGGTGAGGCATAGGCCGGATTTAGTCAGCTTAAACTAGAAAGCTGGGTGGAAATCTGCCCAATTAAACTGCCTGTGCTTTAAAATATTAAAAATACTCTATATCAATATTCATATAGCTGGTTGGTCCTAGAGTCCTGCTGTAACTACCTACCCGTTCATCCCCCATATACCACCTGTTGTCTGTTGGTTTCCTATTTTTTTGTTTCTTACTTCTTAATCTACCTACTTCCACCCAGCATTCATCAAACATACCATGTTCTTGTTTTTTAACCAGGGAGCCTTTGGTCATGCTATTTGTTGAAACAAAAGTCCCTCGCTTAAGCAAGCCAAGGTGACAGCTGAGTCAGTAAAGTGTTTGCCGGGCGAGCATGATGATGACCTGAGTCTGATCTCCAGCACCCGCATGAAAAGCCAGCCAGGTGGCTCGGGTTTGTAATCTCAGCACTGGGGAGGGAGGCAGAGGAAAGAAGACCCTGGCCTTGCTGACCGCCCCAGCCTAGCCCAGTTGACAAATTCCAGATCCCAGTGGGAGACCCTATGTAAAATATACAGATAGGTGCTTCTGATGAGCAATAGCTGAAGCTGCTCTTTGGCCTCTGCACACACACGGACACACACACACACACACACACACACACACACACACACACACACACACACACACACCCTCCCCTTGAGATTTCTTTCTCAAGGGGCACAGTCTGCTATAATCATTGATCTGCCGGTACATCAGGTCTCGATACAGGTAGGCAGTGTAGTGTTCCGAGGCTCTTCCGGAACCAACCGGGCTGAAAACAATTTTTCACAATGAGCAGGAATAGCACATTACATATTACACAGGAGCACATTACAAACATAGTGACCTTTAACGCCCACATGGCCCAAGGCAGCTTTTTAGAAGCATATTCCAGCAGGTACAAACCACAAAGAGAGGTGGGACAGGATATAGCATTTGTGACCCAAGGGTCACTAATCAGAATCCTGTTTCTGTACGGGGATATGACGGTGGTCACCTGTAACCCCAGTGCCCAGGGATCTGAAAAAGGAGGACCATCGATACAATGTCAACCTGCGCTGCCGCATGAGAAACCATCTCAAAGAGAAAAAGGGAAAGGAAAGGGAAGAAAGTCTGTCTCCAGTCTTACCTGACCTTAGCAGAGTGTTCGCAGCAGCAACGGCATTTTTAGAACCTTTGCAGACATAATTCTATTAGTGACATTTGGATAACAGAAAGTAGAAAATTATAGGCCTGACTTCAGAGTTCAGGGTGTTATAACTGGCTGCCTCTTCATTCTCCATCTGCCTCCCACCCGTCCTCTGCGGAGCCATTTCCTACTCAGACCTCAGGGCTCAGAATTAGGAACCCTCCAGAAAGCCTTTCCTGATTTCAGGCTTGTTTCTAGAAGTTTCTTAGAGAATCTTAGTTTTTTTTTCTTATTATTAGTTATCACAGTTTTTAATTATATATTTACTAGTACAGATTTTCTTAAGTCAGTATCTGTCACTCGCATTAAACTTTAAGCACCATGGGATTTGGAGCCACACACATTTTTGGCCACTGTTGTCATCCACAGCTTAGCCCAGCACTTAGCCTAAGAGGTACTTGCTGAGTAAAGGAACTGAGGAGACACAGAAGCACTGCCCTGGGTGTGCTTCTCTGAGGAACTGGACTCAGAATCCAAATTGACTTATGGGACACAACTCCTTGACCCACCCCTTTCCACTCCTGTGAGAGCCAGCCTTTCCCTCAGGGTGATTTACGCCGGCTGTTCTTGAAATGTAAACAGCCAGTAGGATTTTAATGGCCCGACGCAAGGGCTTTCTCAAACCAAGATGGAAGCAAGGAAGGCCTGGAAAGGAGAGCACTGTGGAAGTGGAGTGCTGAGTGAGGAAGAAGCAAGCCCTCCCTGTCACCTGGGCTCCGGATCCCCCTCTCTGTGTGGCAGAGAAAGCCATGCAGCCCTGAGGTTCCTCTTGAGAAACAGTCATCTCTATGGAGACTTCCCAAGGGTTTCAGGGTTTGGGGGGTTCAGGCGTAGACATGAAGGATGAGGGTGTGGGAAATGTTGCCAAAGGCTCATGGGAAAAGCAAGAAGCCAGTTCCCCTCCCTGCTGCCGTCTTGCCCTTCCCTGCCCATCAGCTCATCGGAGGACTTCATCGGGTGCTTGCCCTGGCGGTGTGTGGTTAAATGTGGCCATGGGAGGGCTCTCTCACATCTCCTGAGAGTTACATCGTATAGCCATGCCTTCCTGAAGGGTGACACCATGTACAGTGATGACATAGTGCGAGTGTGCCTCTTGTAAGCATCCCATAGCTTGGTCTTGCCCTTGTTTCTCAAGACTCGGCCCTTATCTGCTCTGAATTGGCCCATTAAGTGATTAAGTAATTCTGCCTAGAAATAGGTTCTGCAGTCTCTCCAGTTACAGTGGCTTTAGTGTGGTGGTGATGGACATAACTCTGTATCCATCCTTTTAACATGTCATATTTTGGGGTGTTGGCAGTGTGGGGGGCGCAGTGATAGGGCTTTGAATCCAGAGCTGAGTACATGTTAGGCAACTGCTCAGTCTCTGAGAGTTGTCCAAATCTTGCATTTTGGATGGGGCGGCGGGTGGCTCACTGTGTAGTCAGTGCTGCAGGGCACCAAGTGTGCTGTGACTACTGTGAGTAATGTTGCCTCCTCTGCTGAGCCTGGCAGTCACACGGCACCTAAGAAAACACCTTTGAGATCACTGGAGCTGACTTCCGCTATTGAGAAAATGGTGGGTCCGTGAGGGCACAAAGCTTGTCCAGGGTGACAGAGCTGAAACAAGAGCACAGCCTCCTCTTAGCCTTGCCTCAGTTTATCTTTAGCACACTACCACTGACTCTGCCTTGCTTAATCGTTGCCCGCCCTGCTGAAACCACATTCCTATTTCCTGGGGATCGCAGCACCCCCATATGAGAAGCTTAGCAATTTGTCAGGGGCTTTAGATGAAATGAAAAACATTTCAGTGCGATCTCAGGAAGGAGATACATCCTCTGATGTGGGGAAAGCATTGAGTAACTCGCAGGGAAGTGTTTTCATGAGACAGAAATAGTGGCTGTTGATATAACCATACGGCTTTGACCGAGCTCTTAGCGGTTCAGTGTGGCACAGCTTGAGACCGAGACGGGGAAGGTGGTAACGGAGGCAGATGGATAAGGCTTGACATCACAGATCTGTTCTTAGGATGCGAGACTGATGATAGGAGCCAGATAACCTGATCTGGGAAGCAGTTCATCGCGAACAAGCTGTGCACATACTCCTGGGGTGGATTGGAGGGTGGCAGGGAGAGGAAAACAATGGTTGAAAAAAACATATCTAAAGCTCAAAATTCTATCTCAATAAGTAATTCTGCTTTGACTATCATATTATCGGTAATTAATCAGGACAAAGATGTTGTATTTCCCAACTTAAAATAGGAACTCAAACCAGGAACAAGTCTTAGTTGATAACGCTGGTCATTATTATAAATATAAGATGGAAACACCGACAAAAATGTTGCTATGACATGAGTAAATTGAACAACAAAACAGTGTACAAGGCTGCGGCCTATACTGCTTAAAACCCTCCTTAGCAGTAGAATGCATAAATATTATTTTATAAAACCAGGACAGATTTTAATTATTAATGTCATTCTTAGAATTTGATTCTATGTACCCTTAAAAACTCCTAGTTTTTAAACAAACAAAAAAACCCTCTTCATATTAACTGAACCCTTTCCCACGTTATACATCCATGCCTTATTTTATATACACTGATAAATTCCACATATTCATTTTCACTTCTTAACAATTGTTTCGCTTGTTTAAAGAATTTGAGGTGCACACAGTGTATAGAGCTGGCGAGCAGAGTTCCTAACAACTGAGCTGCAGAGGCCACCGCTCCTTCCGTGAGTTTCCTGGGAACCCTCAGCTCTTTGAGTTCTGCAAGCTTTGCTTTGAGACGAGAAGGCGAAGCCAGTGGGAATTCACCTCTTCCCAAGTCTCCCTTCCTGGTAAAGAAGTCATACTTCAGATTTCGAACAAATTGAAACACACACATCATCTCCTCCACTTGCCTATTTATCTCCTCCACCAAAATGCACCAGTTTCCGTGCCCACTTCCACCACAGATGACGAGAGTCTGCACATTTGGATTTTGTCGTAAGACCAGACGTGAAATATGTTCAGTGAAAGGCAGGGAAAAAAAAAATCAATGGGAAACCCTGAAAAGCAAACTAAGGAACAAACAATGCTTTCTTAAGTTTTTCTCTTTATGTTCCTATACAACTAAAAAGTGGGAAATGCACATCTCTACCGATGACTGAACAGGACGTGGCGGGATTGAGAGAAGCCAGGAGAACGCACCAAAATCAGGAGCCAGGATTGATGACATATGAGAAGTTTGAAATGGTGCAAGTAAAGGGGGAAGGGGTCTAAATTAAACAACAGACAAAAGAAAGGTGAGGACAGAGGCTTGGAGAGTCAGCTTTGATGGATCAACACAGAATTTAGTCCGTCCTACGTTTTTTTCCAAATAGACTCCCAAACGTGTGCCTGGCTTGGTACAAGTATTGCCATAAGCAGAATAGACAGGCTCAGCATAAACCTAATGGACACAGAAATCAGACATACGTGACCTGTGCCTTCATGAGTTGAGCCAACACCTTGCATATCTGTTAGCATCATTACTAAAGTATAAATAATGTCAGGATTATCTGTAATTCTTTGCCTGGATAGCAACATTAAAGGCTCCAGACAATTTACCACTGTGTGAATCATTCCTTCAGGATTTATTACATTATGCATCCTGAAAAACTCAACTGAAGTGATTCTATATTGTCGTTCTAAATATAGCCTCTGTTGTTTGCATTTGGTGTTATTTGTGGCCCTAGCAAGCTAAAAAGAAGAAAAGAAAACTTTCAAATAAGGATGTCTATCTCCAGGGGTTAACATTTACCCAGATAAAATTGTTTTGACCTTCAAAATAAAATCTACATTAAAGGATAAGATTTTAGACTGGCAGTGGTGGCACATCCCAGCACTCAGGAGGCAGAGGCAGGCTGATCTCTGTGAGTTCGAGGCCAGCCTGGTCTACAGAGCAAGTCCATGTCTTGGGATGTGGGGAAGGAAAAGACTTTGGGCAAGAACACGTTTGGCTTGTAAAGAGGCAATTGAAAACAAAATTCTATTTCCTTTGTCTTGCAATTAGAGTAAGCCAAGAACCAAGTCAGAGTTTTGGAATCAGAAAAGGCACCATTCACATCTGGACGTTGGTGTCTATTCCATTATCCGTTGATTTATACACAAAAATGTTATTGCCTTTCTCCTCGTGTTCTGAGGAAGTAGTTAGCCACGGCCAGCATGTTCACCTGGTATTTTCAAACATAATATAGTTTGATGGTAAACCGCTGTCTTTTTGTTCTTTGAGAATGTAATAATGATTCAAGGGGGGAAACAACTTCGGTTCAGAATTCTACAAATTTCTCAAGATTAAAAATTATAGCCGAGACTACCGTGGCTTGTCAGGTAAACATGCTCACTGCCGTTAAGCCTGACAACCGAGCTCAATACTCAGGACCACGTGGTAGACGCAGAGAGCTGACTCCCGGAGAGGTTGCCATCCGACCTCCACACACTTGCCATGGCATGCACGCAACAAGCACGCAGGTGCACACACATACACACAAATGAATAAATGTGATTTTAAAAACTGTACGCAGTGACAGAATCCTACCTACCTAAGGCAGCCATGGTGGCAAGCGTACAAGAACAGGTTTCACAAGGGGAAACCCAGGAACGGATCCACCATATTCAGCTCAGCAAAGCAGGAGAGAAAGGAAGTGGATGATTAAGCCAGCAGGAACACAAGGGGGCCTTAAATGATGGGAATAAGACCCAAATGCAGACCAACTAGACCCAGCAATGTGGTTTGCATCACAAGCCATCTATCTGCAAGCAATTTCTTTGGTAGTGGCATTCGCAGACCAAAGAGAGCAATGCAGCTATAGAGAGATGAGCTTTCTCATTAATAAATTGGAGTGTGTTTCACATTTGTCCAGTTTCCTTAATGCTTTTGATTTTTGCTCAAATATGAAATGATAGAAATAAAACATCCTAAGACGAGATTCTTTTTTTTTTTTAAGGCAGCGGAGTTGGATTGTACATAGGCAAGGTGTTTTATTCATACTGCCTTTCTGCCTCCACACCCCAAAGCTTCATGACCAGCAGTGGTTAGTGCCAGAGACGACAGCAGATCTGGCTGGGTCTGTGCCTTCTGGGCTCTCGGATCTGCTCATCAGAACAGTCACATACTTCTTTGGGGGGGGGGGTGAATGTTTGCCTAGCCCCACCTCCCTCCCTGGGGCTAGCTGTAGGGATTGCACTAACCCTTCCTGTTAGTGAGGCAGATGATGTTTTCACTGTGTTTTTTTGAGGGCTGAGATTTCTGAACACTCCCACTCTGCCCCGCCTACCTTGAGGACAGTGAGTGGACTCTGTGGCAGAGGCAGCTACTGGTTTGCAAGCTGAAGTAGGCCTCTCTCACAGAGTGGGAACTCCTAGCTACAGGTCGCTGTTTATCGCTCACAAGTATGCAGCCACACTATTTTTGGAAGCTGACTTTGCAGGGCATGCTCTCTCTGTCTGTGGGCCGTGAACTCTGGATCCCATGAGCGAGCTGGGAGAAGCAAAGAGATGTGTCTGACGACAAACCTTGTCAAAGAGGCTGACAGCAGAGTGTCACATATGACAGCTGTCAAGTCAGTGAATAGGGCCCTGGCCTCCTCAGCCATGTATTCTCAGTCTTACTTATCAGAATGTCCCCTCTGTAGGCCAGGGTGGTCATCCCACTCCCAGAGCTCAGCTGACCCCCAGCTAGAGGACTGCTCCCCTCCACAGTCACGTCTGCTCAGGCTGCGTAATGACACAACACCAGAGATGGGTGGCTTGTTTTCTTTAAAAGAATCCAATGAGCCAGTAAAGCTCAGAGGGGCCTGGGTAGGACCCTGGGTTAGGCAGTTCTGTTTTGCACTGATGACTTCCTGCAGCCCCTTCCACTGGGGTCCTCGGGGAGGGCTTTGTCTGGGGGTGCTCCCTACACTGAAGTCGGAGGCTTTCATTTCTCTGGAGGCTCTAAAGCCAACGGATCAGCAGAATGCACATTTAAAGTATTGTTTTAATTGTGGGTATGGGGGCGGGGTGGGGTGGTGTACGTGAGTGCCTTTGACCGCAGAGGCCAGAAGAGGGGCAGCTCCCCTAGAGCTGGAGTTATTGGCAGTTGGGAGCCCCTAGTTGTGTGTGCAGGACAAAACCCCAATCCTCTGTAGGATAAATATGTGCTCTTAATTGCTGAGCCATCTCTCTGGCATCCTAAGGTAATTTGTAAGTGAGTAATATGCAAGTGCGACGTGGAATTCAAAGGGGCATGTGGTGAAATCTCTGTTTCCCTCTCACTCCTTCATGCTTGGCTGTTACAGTTACAGGTGACTTGATTTTTATAAAAGCAGTATACAGGGTTGCTTTCTTTCTCCTTACATGTGAATGTCGGCACATTGGAGACAGACTTATACTTTTTAAAAAATTGAACATTATATTGGGGCAATTATAGTCAATATCTGTTCACACAGAGCTGATGTGTTTGCATGTTTTACCAAGTTTGTGAAGTCCTTCCCTGTGGATGTGCCTTGGTTTTCTAAACAATCTGCCCGCGTCACTAGCCTCTAGGCTAAGGTTCTAGAGTTTAGATTACATTCCTAACAAACGCATGAGCAGGGCAGCAGCAAGGACCTGCATAAATCTTACTTTACACACATGCTCACATTTAGCTCTGTGATCATCAGCTGCTGAGAGTGAGGTTCCTGTGTAGGAAGCAATGTCCACCTGTGCAGGTTAGAAGCTGCCATGTTCCCAGTGTGTTTGTAAAATTGGATTCCAAGTGGGAGCCATCTGAGATGAGGTGGGACTTCCTGCTAGTCAGATGAGGTGGGACTTCCTGCTAGTCAGATGAGGTGGGACTTCCTGCTAGTCAGATGAGGTGGGACTTCCTCCTAGTCAGATGAGGTGGGACTTCCTGCTAGTGAGGAAAATGTGTGCATCTGGCTCTTAGTCTCATATTCTGCAATGTTCTCACTGCTTTGTTACCCCCGGCTCAAACTCTTCTCACCAAGGATGATGTCTTTTCTCCCTTTTGTTCCTGGCTTGTGCCCACAATGAATATTTGATGCCTGGTGTCAAGTAGCCTAACTCTGGGACTCCCCCAACCACTTCTTAAATATCATTTTGTCCTTCGGGTATTTCTTGGGTAAATTTGACATGCATGAGTTGTTCCCTCATTGGCTTTCTGCCGTAGCAAGAGCAATCGTGACTGCCTCGCTGTAGACCTGGAGGTGACTGTCCAAATGCAGCCGTGAAATGGACTCATTAGGGGCTTTCAAGCATTCCTAACCATCAAGTTTTCTCTACACTGTGGTACATAACGCTCCATTTCCTCTTAACCGGGAGTAGTTAAGTAAAGAGGTTTGGACTGACTGAGGAACAGTCCCATCTTGCTAGGTCCCCACAAAGCCAGGGAGACACTTCTAATAACATATCTCCTGTTCTCCACTCTGCTGCGCCTCACAAAAGGGATCGCCTGCCCGTTGCCAGAGAAGAGAGAGTCTGTGAAACCTTTCCTTGTTTTTTTGTTTGTTTGTTTGTTTGTTCACTGCTGAGATTGCCTTACACTCCAAACTGTTGGCCTTGATCTCTTTTAAGTGTGTGGTTGTTGTTGTTGTTGTTGTTGTTGTTGTTGTTGTTGTTGTTGTTGTGTGGCCAGCCACCACACTAAGCCTCTGGCTTCAGATCATTAGTGCTGGTTCAATTGGCAATGGTGTGTGAGCGTGCAATATGCTTTTATCAATAAGCCTCCCGATCAGTGTTACCCACGCCATGGCCGCACACCCACTGCTGTCTGTCACGCTCAGGGTGGCTCGGGGGAACATAGCATGTCCTCTTGGTGCAGCCTTTGGGCCTTTGTCTAGCAGGCAAGCCCATCAGTCTTAGTGTGGGGAAATGGGACTGCAGCTTTCAATCTAGATCCCTTGCTCGAATCCTGCAGGGAGGCAGACAGCAGTAGAGCCTCTGATGCTGGGAGCGGGCCGAGCTTCCGGATTTGCCCGGATCTTTTCCTGTGAAGGAGAGAACTCAAATATCCTCTTGGCTTTGGCTTTCCCAGGTGTTTCTCTTAAAGTGTGCCTTTCTGTGGTTATGAGGTCTCAGGGGAATCTGAGATGGAGTAGGTAATTATTTGAAGTGCTCATGCCCCATCAGATGCTGGTAGCAGCTATTTTTAGGTCTAGCAAGGCAACTCATAACTGTTAGGCCAGCAGTACCCACATGCAAGCTTGGTTTGTGCCAAAGTGGACCAGGGCTGTGGTCCTTCCGTGGCAGGGTTTACAGTATGTGTCACGGTCTTTCTTAGAACTCTCTGCCCAAGAACTGGCTCAGTCACAGTCATAGGGGAGGGGAGTAAGGAGAAAATGGGAGTGAGGGAGGAATGGGAGGATACAAGGGGTGGGATAACAATTTAGATGTAATATGAATAAATTAATAAAATATATTTTTTTAAAAAAACTGGCTCATGGCTGAGTGCTGCCTGGCGTACTCCAGGCATGTTCCTGAGGGGCAGGAGTGAAGAAAGCAGCTGTCTATCTCAGCACTGAGTGTTTCTGAAATTAGTTCTTGGCTGTGGTCAGTCTATGCCAATCTGAGTAGACCTCAAGGAAATCATAATCCTAGTTTCCCATCCAAATAAACAGTCCGTGTATAATGCTGAGGAAATGAGAGGACTTCACTGTAGTTGGGGAGATCCAGGAGGCTGCGTCCACTCTTGCGAGATTTTTTTCCCCAGAAATATACCCCATTACCACCCCCTTGACCATGGCCTGAACAATGACAGCTTATAAATACTGTACCAGTCATGGTCAAAGGTACTTCATGGATGTGATGACATTAGAATCTTGAAATGATCTTTTAATTATAAGAATTCCTATTTAAGAGAGAGAGAGAGAGAGAGAGAGAGAGAGAGAGAGAGAGAGAGAGAGAGAAGAGGATCAGAGAATGTGAAAGAAGCAAATAGGGAAAGGGAAACACGGGTCAGAGTGATGGGGCTCCAAGCCAAGGCACGGAGGCCACATCTGGGAGCTGGGAAGCCAGGAAAACAAACTCCTTCCGAACTTCACAGAGACACGTTGCCCTGACTCCCCCTTGCTTGGGAATACTCATCTCACACTCTGGCCACTGATACAGTAAGATAATAAACTGGCTTGTGGGCTTGCTTGAGACATTCATCTATGTCCCACCCCCACCCCCACCTCCACCCCCACCTCTGACTGTGTCTTCCAATGCACCGGCCTCTTCTTTTCACAGGAGCACTGAGGAGGCTGGAGAAATGGTTCAGTGGCTGCGAGCTCTTGCTGTTCTCACAGAGGGTCAGAGTTCAGTTCCCAGCACCAGCACCAGGTGGTTCACAACAGTCCACAGCAACCCCGCCCACCTGACACACCTTCGCATACCCTACCTGACACCTTCGCATCCCTCTTGTACTGAGTGTACACAGAAAAAAAAGTAATGAATTTAGTCATTGTTATCTCTCACATTTCTCTCACAGCATGGTGGCACGTACCTTTAATTCCAGCAGCATCGGGATTGTTGGCCTGGGTTCAAGGCCAACCTAGTCTACATAGTGAGTTCCAGGACAACCAGGACTACATAGATAGACCCTACCTCAGACAGACAGACAGACAGACAGACAGACAGACAGACAGACAGACAGACAGATCCCTCCACACTTCCTGTGGCTCCTGAGCACCACCACCCCAATGTAAGGCTTAGCTTACTGGAGTCTCTTCATGTGACTTCCCTAGGCAGCTTGTGATGGACTTTCTGTGTCTCTGTAGAGATCATGAAGGCTGAGGGACAATGTAGGAAACCATGTGACTTTCCTGGAGGTTTATGTGAGGAAATCCAAGGAGGACCATGAGGCCGCATCCTTCACTGACAGAGAGTCAGAGAACCTACGGAGCTTCCTAGACAGTGTCAGTCACTTGCCTTTCTCCCAGGAACAGGCAGGGTCACGTGACTGTATTTTTTTTCTTTTCTTTCTTTGTTTTTCTTTTTTTCTTTTTTTAGTGTGGTTGTTTCTTTTCTTTTCTTTTCTTTTCTTTATTTATTTATTTATTCACTTTTTCCCAAAGGGATTTGTATTACTTTAAGAATTTCAGTTCTTGAAAGACTGAATTGGAATTTGAATCAAAGACCAGATTATTAACTTGATTCTAGTCTTTCTGAATTTTGAATAATTATTCTGTAATTATACTGGGAATGAGATCAAGCTTTTTTTTTTTTACTGTTCTCTGTATTTATAGTTAGTATTATTTCTACATGAGTTATTCTTCTTCTCAAATTTCAGCCAGCATATATTTATTCAGATTTGGAAAGGAGTTCTTTCTGTTATTCAACAACCCGAATTGTTAACTATTTTTGCCTTAATCAAAATCATATTACAGGCTGAAGTCCCGATATTCCTCATTGTTTATTTATAGCAAGGAAATGAACTTTCATGGTTTTAATTTGTTGGCCTGGTTCGGAGTTTTTAGGAATTAATATTTGTGAAATGTGTTCTCAAATGAAAGTTGTCAGTGAGGTGAAGAAAAATATTGTGTTGTATTTCAGGGCTTCCCAAAAGACAAGGCAGTAGCCATTACTAAAGCAAGCAAATGGAAACAATTAGGACCAGACAGTCAATACTCCAGCTTGTCCTGGAGGTCGGCTTGCAGACAGCCTTCAGTTGACAAGACAGAGTTCAACTCCAGCTCTGTCCAAGGGGAGAATGTGTGAACAAATGGATTGTAAGTTCTAAGACCACAGTGGATGGAGAGGTTTGTAAAGGCTGCAGTTGCAGCTCAGTGGTAGAGCCTGGGGCCCTGTGTTTGATCCCAACCATCACTGAGAGAGAGGAAAAGAACCAGTGCTGCACTGAACAACTTAGCTCCAACCTAGCAGCCCCTCCCTTGGGTTGTGGCCATCATGAATTTCCATACAAATAGTCAACAGGCTTAAGCAGGATGAGTCTCTTTCTGAACAAAACTAAAAATGCTCTTCATTCTCCGTGCATTGTCCTGTGGCTGGCCAAGGCTGTCTAGAGCCTGCATAACTGTGAGCACATGCCCCTAGCTCACATGAAGTAATGTGTCCCAGAAAAGAAAAGAACAGAAAAAAAAGAAAAGGAAAGGAAAGGAAAGGAAGGAAAAGAAAGGAAAGGAAAGAAAAGCAATAAAAATGCAACCAGTATGTTTGAAAAATGTAGAACATTATTTGATGAGTGTATGGTTGAGATACAGTAACATTTTGAGGGAGAAACCATAGAAATATTGGAAGCCGGGCAAAAGAAAAAATGCAGTTATCAATTCCAGGAAAATGAAAATGAGTAACCATTTATCATATATCATCTGACACTCTCATGAACAGTGGGGTAAATTAATACTGGTTCACCCAGTGAGGTCTGAAAAAAGGAGTTGAGGATGGCAGAGATGAGTGCCATTAAAACTTTATCCATGGGGCTGGAGAGGTAGACGGCTCAGAGGTTAAGAGCGCTGGCTGCTCTTCCAGAGGTCCCGAGTTCAATTCCCAGCAACCACATGGTGGCTCACAACCATCTATAATGAGATCTGGTGCCCTCTTCTGGCCAGCAGGTGTACATGCAGGCAGAGCACTGTGTGTGTGTGTGTGTGTGTGTGTGTGTGTGTGTGTGTGTGTGTGTGTGTGTGTGTGTACACATAATCTTTTTTTTAAAAAGACTTTATCCATGGAAGCAGCATGGAAGCAGAAGGTAGAAAGTTTAAAGTGAAGGTACAAGATTCAGCATGAAATGCCACTGCTTCCTTTCCAGAACCTGATGGAGCCGTGTAGTCTCTGCATCGGGTTAATTTCCATCTGTGGTTTTCTTATTCGCAACAACTTCTAATAATAAAGTTTAAAATAAAAAAGTTCTAAGTCACTGGGAGGTGGTGGAGCACGCCTTTAATCCTAGCACTTGGGAGGCAGAGGCAGGTAGATCTCTGAGGTTGTTGAGACCAGCTTTATTTATAGAGCAAGTTCCAGCATGGCCAGGGTCTCATAGAAACTGCATCTTGAAAAACCAAAAAAAGAAAGAAAGATAGAAAAAGAGTTGCAAGTCAAGAAATGTTAGTTGACCAAATTATTCAGAAACGTGGAAGCAAACATGTAGGAATCACTGGGAGAGAATTAGTGGCAGGTGCGTGGATGATGAGTGTGAAAACAGGAGTTTCAAGGCTACAGAAAGCTGGGGGCTTTGCTTACAGCAGAATCAAAAGTGGCCCAGAAGTGATGCTTCTTCTTCTCTTGTGTTGGTGGAGAACAGAGCTGGGATAAGCCTTGGTCCAGCCACCTCACTAGGCCCTGCTTTCCTTAATATCATGACAGGGAAACCCACTCCCAGCACCCAGGCTTTCTGTTTTTCCATTCTCATTCCAAAACGCTGGCAGGGACAAAGTGCTCCCTGCACTCTCAAGCAGAAGCAAGCATGGAGGCTTTGCCTTTTAGAGGATAACATTGCTTCTTCAATCCCTTTCTGTAACTTATACTAATATCAGTAATGTACTCATAAAAAGAAGTAGTCAGATGCCTGAGTGAGGTCCTATGGCCTTTACCTTTCACTGGCCTGTTAGTATCACTACCAAGCCAGTGCGGTTGCTTTAAAATGTCAACAGGTTAAGAAGGTTGGTGTTATTTTCCTTTTGGTTTTTTGAGAAAGTTTCTCTGTGTAGCCTTGGCTGTCCTGGACTCACTTTGTAGACCAGGCTGGCCTCAAACTCACAGAGATCCACCTTCCTCTGCCCCTCGAAGTTCTGGGATTATAGGCATGTGCCACCATGGCCAGAATCAGGTTTTCTTTTCTTGTCATGATCCTTTTATTTGATATCTCCTCTGCCTCTGGACTAGCAAAGGCACTTCCTCTAGTGTATGACTGATCAGCACTTCCCAAAGACAACACCATGGAAGCTGCATGTTCAATATTGGACTTTTCCAGCAGCCGCAGGCTTTGTAATAGAGGAATAGAGGAATGGGAAAAGATGCATTGAATACGCTTTATGCAATCCACTATATCTGGAATTCATTTCAATATCCACTCAGAAAAAAGAAACTCATTTCAAATATCTAAATCTCACCAGAGTCTCTGAAGTCCTTGGTCTGCAAATTTCTGTGTGTATTTTGCATGTTAGCATGCTACATTGAGACAGGAATACTCAATTTGTATTTAGATTTTGTGGAAATAAGAGTCAATGAGACGTGCTTTCAAATATTAAAGTGGTTTCAAACATACTTTAAAAGCTTCCTGATAAGTGGCCCCGGTAAAGGCCTTAACTTAAGATCAAATTGTCAGAACCTACGATAGACAGATTCATCCTCCTGACCCTTGTAACTGTTCTGCAGATGCCGGCACCAGGTGGCTGGTGGCAACTGCGACAGCGGGCCACACTAGACTATCTAGTCAGGAACCCCGGGGCACAGCACCTGTTCTGTGTTCAAAACTCTTCTCTTCAAGTCTGAAGCCACAGAGACTGGAATCTCCAGCCATAAGCTATACATGACTACATTTATCTTTAGAGCATTGACACAGCGCTAAAACATAAGGCATTTCTAAACAATGATTCTCCCTTTAAAAGGAAAATATGGACAAATTTCATATATATATATATATATATATATATATATATATATATTCTTATTTTGCATGGTGCTGAGTTGCTGAAAGACACGTGCACACTGGTACACATTGTGCATATTAGATTTTTTATTCCTATTTATAAACCAATTAAAAGTTACAAGCTCCCATGTAAGAAGCATGGAAGTGTTGCGGAGGCGCAGGCCACTAGAGCTTATAATTGTGACGTTAGAAAGAAGACACGCGACATAATTTTTAGCAAGTATTGGTTGCCACAGAGACAGAGTCAAGGTGAGGATTTAGATGGTGGGGAGGCAGCAGCTCCGGGGAACTCCTGTTTGGTCATGTAGACACGTGACACAGAAAGAAGGGCGCCCGTAAACGCTATGTTACCCAGCGGCCTCCTATGTGGGACAGAGCTAAATGCCACTTGGACCATTGGCGAAATGACTTAGAAAAATGTGCACAGAGCTATTCCAGCCCCGGGAGGGAGGCTGTGGCATTCGTACACCATTTCCTCAGTCATTTAGGGCTGCACCCAGGAGGCAGCTATTCAGGGCCTGATCCTTACTGGTCTAGAAAAGCTATTTGGTCAAGAGACAGTGGCAGTTAAGGATGAGAACGGTGTGTGCCGGAAAGCATGCGTGGTAATAGACGAGACCCGACAGACTTACGGTGCACGATGTGCCAAATGGACATGGGGAGTGGGATTGATTCAGGTTCCAGATTTGCCCAGCTGTTTCTCGGCTTAGACCTGAGGACCCAAGAGAACCACTGGTCCCTCTCCCCTGAGAACAACTGTGAGAGGGATCAAGGCCAAGGAGACGTAGGGACCAATTGTCTATATATAGGGGTCAAAACCCTTTGCATAGCAAGGCTTGTCACACCCAGTCCCCTCTGTTTTCACTGCTTTGCCTCCTGTCCGCTGAGGCTTTACTGTGCTTTCTCCTTCCAACAGCTAGCCCGTTATCTGACCTCAATATCATCGCTGAGCTCGCAGCTCACGTCATCTTACCGCCTTCCAGAAATCGGAGTAACGAAGTTTGCTTCCAAAGAGGGATTTCCCGAGGTGGATTTTGAATAAGGGGGGGTTCTCATTTCTATGTGTCAAAGGCAACCTGTCAGATACTAAAAAAAGAAGCAGATAAGTCAGGTCATGAGACACTTTATAATTAAGCAGTAAATTGGGAACTCCAGATTACTGACCAATAAACAAGTGTGCGAGAGGCGGGTGCTAACCTTCCTGGTTTATGCAGCACTATAGTTACAGTACATCGTAATCCAGAGGCTTGTTAGGGTCAGGTAACGAGTGCTTTTAGTTGTAGTTCTAGAATCTTCTGTGGCTTGTTAGTGGTGGTGTAATGGGGAATAGATGGCATTTTTCTAGTAGTTATAAATAGTGCAAAACATAGCCCATGCCTCCTTGGATCGTGCAACCGTGTCTGACTGAAGCATATACCTTTTCACTACCTCAAGAGAGTGACGTCAACTTGGCTGTTAATTACCAACCCAGCCATGCTAATCTTTGACCTTAAAGACAAATTTTCTATTTATCTGCTTCAGAATTTCCTTTCATTGATCAGTGTGGTTTGGGATGTCAACCCTTTGGTCTTCCAGAAATGGCTTGTTTTAGTTTTTCATGACTACAGTATAAAATCTGAGATGATCAGCTTATACAAATAGAAGTGTTTTGGAGGGCTCTGCTCTTAGCCAGTGCTTTGGGGCTTATGTTAGGACAGCATATCATTGTAGGAATACATCTGTGGGGGAGCTGCCATCCTCATGGCAGAGAGGAAACAGAGGGGAAAAAAAAGACCTGGAGTCCACTACCACCCCCATGGGCATGTCCCTAGGTGACAGAAATCTTCCAACCAGGCGCCATCTCTTAAAAATGCCACCACTCCCTGATAGAGTGATGGGCCATGGAACAAGGCATTAACACAGGGCATTGAGGGGATCCTTTCCTCAGGGTGACTTGCCTAGTCTGAGTGTCCCTGTCAGCAACTGACTAGGGGGTCTTTACAGGGGGTTATAAGTTGTCTCTACATCCATGTCTGTTTCCACACAGGTGGCAGTTAATCTAATGTGCAGGGTTTACGCTAACTGCAGTGTCTTACACATTTATGTTACAAATAAATGCAACTGATGTAAGAATGTTCTCGTGTCCTGAGCATATGCTTTTGAGCTTCTTTAGCTGACTCTGTCCACTTCTTCAGCCAACATTCTGGACTGAGTGCATTGACTGTTAGAGCCGTGGGCTGCAGTGAGCCTTTAGTTTTAAGGCTACTGAAAGCTTAATAAATCTTGCGCACTCACCCAGCTAGATGCTATAGCAAATGATTCTATTTAATTTTATTTAAGACTTTTAGGAAGAGAAAAAAATGTGCTGGAGAATGTTAGTCCTTCATAATCTCCTGTCTTACGGTTCCGTTAATATGCTCCTGAGAGATTTACAGACACTGAGCTTTTTCCAAACCAGAATTCAAGTGTAAAATGTTTTATAGATGAGCAAAAGGTTCTTAAGCTTATTTGCTGTGATAAGAGTGAGTCTATTTCACACGAACTCTGGTGCCCCATATTTGACGGCGTCCCCTGGATGGGGAGGCCTGGTGGCACTCAGAGGAAGGATAGCAGGCTACCAAGAAGAGACTTGATACCCTATGAGCATATACAGGGGGAGGAGGTCCCCCTCAGTCACAGACATAGGGGAGGGGAGTAAGGGGAAAATGGGATGGAGGGAGGAATGGGAGGGAGGGAGGAATGGGAGGATACAAGGGATGGGATAACAATTGAGATGTAGTATGAATAAATTAATAAAATATATATTTAAAAAAGAGTGAGTCTAACTGAAACCCCATTGTTGTAAAATCAATCAGTACTCTGCAATTTATTTCACTTCAACCTCAACCCCTTGTATCATAATCGTTACAAAAACTGAAAGTAAGTTATTTATGAGTCTGATTTACTGATCATATCCCAAGAGAAATGCTACAGATGGACCCATAAGGCTTCGGTTTCTACCTTGCAGTACCCCTTGTATCTCATGAAAATTCAGAGACATTCAGGGACAGGAACTCACATGAAGTTTTTTAAAAAGATGTAGTATAGGCTGTGAGTTAGCTAAGTTAGGCAGCCATCACACGGGAAGGAAAGAGGTCCTTCCTTACCAGCATCCCCCTTAGTGATTTTCTGACCTCGCAGAAGTCAGCTGTCATTGGTTGTAATGACAAATCCCACCACGCGGATTCAAGTGCCCTTCAGTGACATACCACAGTTGACCATTTCAAGTTTATAGCAGAGAACCAGGCTGGCCCACGTTGACCCATGCTTGTCCAACAACCCAGAAACATTCCCATTTTGAACTTAAAGATCTTCTGGAGAAATTTTTATCGGCTGGCTTGCACCCTGTTTGGCCCCTAAATAATAAAAGTTTAGGCCTTACTCAGTCCCACCTTCAGTTTAAATTTTTATAGCAGGAAGTACCTTCACTGCCAAAACTAAGAGTGAGTTCCCTGCAATATTTTTCCTACCCCCGCCCCCAAAATGTGTGAAAATGCATGGATCACATGAAAGGTGTGTGATTCTATGCATCAGATGCATCTCCCTGAGGTAAACAGGCTAATTGGGCACCTGGGAGGTTCTGTATGGGACAGTCACTCCTTCAAGTCTAGGATGGCTTTGAGTGCTTGTACCAGACAGATGTTCACAACGCAGCTGGGTGTAAAGATTCTTTTCAGAATATATGAAGACTCTAGAGCTTAGTCCTCCTGTGGATGCTGGTAAAATGATAGAAGGGAAATTAAGTTAGAGGACACGTAGGAATGTCATGAAAATATTGTGAGCTTCAGGGCCTACAGTGTGGAATGCGGTAGGGCTGTAGGGCTCAGCATTTTGGGGTTTGCCACTGAGTGGTCATAGTAAATGGAAGAAGCAAGAAGAGAAAAGTCCAGAGCCAGGGTAACTGCAGATTCAGCTTGATCGGGGCTCAGTCTTGATCTCGGCTGTTCCCAGCCTCGTCCATGGCTCTCCCTCTGAGGGAAGTTCTCCTTTGTCCCTTGCAGTACTGAGCACCAAACTTAGCCTCCCAGGAATCCTTATTTAAGACCAGGATTTGGCCACCTTAGTGCAAAGGACTTGTATTGTGACAGGAGGAGGGTGGTGGCAGGCAGACCGATTTGTATGTTTGCACTGGCAAGGTAATGGTATCAATAAAAGTTAATGTGTCCTTAGTGGTTTTCCTATGGCGGGCCCTGTGCCAGGTGGTTCAATGTGAATTACCTCATTTCATAATAGGATGGAGTATTTCCTGCTGCTAGGTACTTTTCTTCAAGAACCCTTGTGGTTAAGGTCAGTAATTGAGAACTGGGTGTGTGGAAGGGGTGTGGGAGGTTGTCGGGGAGACAGAAGGTATGAGGTCATCGGCTGGCAGAAGGGAGAAAGGTCTAGTGAGCGTGGCAGTCACGCATATCAGTGGAAGCCAATGGCTCCTACAGTCCTTCTCTCTGTTTTCCTTCACATGGTGATGTGGAGGCCTAGAAAAAGCAGACTTGGGGGGGGGGAGGGGAGGTCTGTGGATAAATAAGAGATCAAAAAAGTGGGGCCTGTTTTGCAAAGAGTTTCTAAGTATGATGTGTGGTCCAGGCCGGGTAGGGAGAGAAGCAGAGTGGAGACTGATGAGCAGGAGTGAGCAGAGAACGATGGAGAACAGGAAGTCATGTTTGGGAAGTTTCAGACTGGCGGGGTCTCTAATGGGGGCCCGGGCAAAGAGGAAACACAGAAAACATGTCTGAAGTGGACCAGAAGAGGAAGGAGTGGTGTGCGGGCAAACAGCTGCCAGGGCTGTTTCATTCTGTTAATAGTGGAACTCTAGTCCAAGGGATGGTTAAATTAGAGGGAACTCAGTGATGGGAGAGATAAACACAAAGTTAGCAGAGGGAAGCAAGGAGACGGAGGATGGGAAAATGCAAGTCCTGTAGGGAAAAAAAGTCAGAATAGTTTTGGGAAGTGACTGTCACAAAATTCAGGATAATGAGGCATGTTACCTGTCTCCTGGCTCTGCAGTGTGAGGGGTTGGGTTTAATAAACACATATTTAAATTCCCTTCCGGTCTTCTGTTAATGATAATTCAGGGCAAGCTGTGCCCGTGCCAGGAAACGATCCCAAGAAAGAGAGGTGAAGGGGCCATTCCTGACCCAACTCTCCAAGAGACAGAGGAAGGATTCTGGAACAGAAGTATGAAATTAGGCTGGATTAGATTATAGCAGATATTTATCACCATTTATGGTTGGATGGTCTGTCATAAAAGAATGTGGGCGGGGAGTGGGCAGCCCGGAGTTCAGCAGTGCTTCAAGTAAAAGCTAACAAGGGCCTTCAGACAGAGCAAACCCACTAGCACGTCACAGGGCCAAGTGAAGGAAGAGGCATCGGTGGTCAATTGCTCGTGGGTGGAGACAGCCAAGCTTCTCTCTCTTCTTAAATCTCCTGCAGCCACCAAGTCATGGCCTCTGACTGGGATTTTCCCTGTATGTAGTAGATGGATCACCATGAACTCTTAGGCATGTTCAGGAGGCGGCTGCTGGCATTATCAATGATGGGACCACTTGAGGGATGGTTTGAAAGATGAGCCACGAGCATTCAGTGCTGGCCAGTGCTGCACAGAAAGAGCTAGAAGCTGTGGAAAGAAGCGAATGAGAAATATTTAGTACGAGAATTACAATGCTGTGGGGAAAAGGCACAATGAATATGTTAGAATGCGAGATGGATACAGGTGATAAAGAGTTGGTGAGTGCCAGTGCAGCTTGAGAAACGATTACGGTTTGGGTCCTAAGGGTCCCCCAAGGCCTGGACCTCAATGTATGGCAGTATTTGGGGGGGGGGACGGTGAGACTTTTCAGAGCTGAGGACTCGTGGAGACAGCTTCCAGTCACTGGAGACATGCTCTGCGGGGAACTGGAACGCTGACCTCGTGGCTGTTTTTCTCTATCACGTGCCTCTGTTGTGAATGATGTATGTGACAATCACAAAGGTCGGAGGAGCCAGGAAACAGTGAGCTGAAGCCTTCAGTGCTGTGGTGCTGGGTGAACCATTTCCCCCTAAATTGCTTTCTCCAGGCATTTTCCCCCCTCAGGGACAGAAAGGCAATCCCGAAACTCACAAAGTAGCCAGGATAGAAAAGGATGCTGTAAAGACCTAAAAAAAAAAAAAAAAAAAAAAAAAAGGTCTGCTGTGCATCTGTGAGAATGGCTGAAATAAAACCCAGCAACCACATCAAAGTCTGGACAGCATGGTAAGAAAGTCGAAAATGAGGACGTCGCTGGTGGAATGCAAGGTGTGAGAGCAAATCTGCAAAACGCTTCACAATTTTTATAAAACTCAAGTGCTCAACCACCATATACCCTAGGAGTTGCACTCTTTGGCTTCTGTCCCAGAGAAATGAAAATTTACATTCATATATAAAATAGCTACATGAATGTTTATAGCAGCTTTACTCACAAGAGCCCCAAACTGACAGTAAACCTATGTCTGTCATTCGGCTAATGGTTGAATGAACTGTGGTTTGTATCACCGCCTGTGCTATAAAATTCTACTCAAGAATGAAAGAGCATAAATTAGCAATGGATGTTTGGGTGAGTGGCAAAGGCATTATGCTAAGTTAAAGAAAAGTATTCTGAAAGATGTGTGTGTGTGTGCATGTCTGTGTGTATAGATATATATACATATATGTGCATATGTGTATATGTGTTATGCATGTCTGTGTATATAGACATATGGGTACATATATATGTATATATGTCCATATATATATACATATATATGCATATATGTGTATGAGTGTGTGTTTCTTAAGTTCTTAAGAGTTGGGGAAAAGAAAGATGACAGAAAGGGAACTCTTGGTGGGGACTGAATGTTTCAGAGTCTTCACTGTGTCATGGTTATATGATCCTATGCATGTGATAACTGTCGTAGAAATGTGGACATATTTTTTAAAACCTGTACACGTAAAATCTTGTGATGTCCAAGTAATTTCTGTACTAGACCTAACTGGGCCCTTCAGTTCCCTGCTTTCCTAATGTAACTCAAATGTGTAAGACGGCACTGTTAAGCAATGGGAAAGAACACGATATATGTGGAAGAGGAGCATGAGCTCCACTAATAATAGGATCACAGAAATAAATGCAGAAGAGAAAACAGAGGGAGAAATATCTGAAGAAAAGCACAAAGTCCTATGTTCAAGGATTAAAAGGGAAAATGAAAGACCTCGGACTGAATATGTCCATATTCCACCAAAGCAATGGGTGAAGGCTCACAAATAAACACAGTGACACTCACACGGACACTCTGACATGCAGCTCCGAGCAGAAGAGGGAAAGCCAGCCGTGACGCGAGAGTACTGCGAGCAGGTAGAACCACATAGACCCAAGTGCATCCGACGGCAGCCAGGGAGCCGAGAAAACAAACTGAACAAGAGTCGGCTTGAGTTTCGTTCTTTTGTGCGCTTTTGCTTGCTCGTTTTTCTTCGTGTCTGCTCCGGTGTGTACGCAGTTACGTATGTGTGCGTGCACAGAGGTCTGCAGGTTTCCATGTGGAGGAGCCAGGAGGAGGTCGGCAGTCCTCTTTGGTCATCTCCACCTTATATTTTTAAGCAAGGCCTCTTCAGTTGAGCCCAGGGCTCACCTCGTGGCAACTAGTCTAGCCAAGCAGTTTGTTCCAGAGACCTAGTCTTCCCTTTCTGAGCTTTGGAATCCTTGGGGGTGGCCACTATGCACACCCAGCTTTTCCTAGATTTTGGAGCTCCAAACTATAACCCTCAGGCTTTCTGTGTGGTAAGCCCTTTAACTACAGAGGGATAGCCCATGCCCATGATCAGTAGTTTTATTAGACTATTGATTGTTATCACATTATGCTGTAAAACTACCAGAGAAAATTAGGGAACGATATAGATTTGACTAACATTACTGTTTAATCACTGAGATATTTGTAACTATCAGAGAACAGGCCGTACTTTTAAAAAAAAAATACAAATAGAAACCTTTCCGCAAAAAGGATGATCAATTTCAAAAGATTGTGCTCCTCGGCCGTACTTGGCGACAAAGTCATAACTACCTAGAGCTGACTAAAAATTGCCATGTGCTTGACACAAATTACATACTACTAAATTAGCAACCTTCAGCTTTAAAATGATGTCTGTTCTTTTATAATTTTTTATGTCTTTCAGAGAAACATCATTGCATGATTTTCTTCATTTAGTCCCAATGTTTATTTAGTTTATTGCTAGTAGCTCCATGGTGTCCATTACTGCAACACATAGACCATTTTACCCTTGGCTTCTCCTGGACTAAGGTGTTTGGGAAACTCTTCATTTTTTGCATGTTCATTAGAATCTTATGTTTTACTAAATGATCTTGCCATTTTGGTTGCAGAACTATGCTGGCGTTGGTGCACACGGTCATACTTGGCATTCTTCCTTTCCACAACAGAGTAAGACCATGAGTGGAAAGCATCATTTCAACTAACATATCAGTGGCCAAGTAGTAGTAAGCATGGGGCAACACCTAGCTGCAAGAGAGTCTTGGTATTAACATTTTTACTGCCAGCCTATGCTCAGCTAAAATACTAATATTGTAAGGAACAGAAGACCAAATACAGGCATAAGACAGCAAGCTCTGCAAGATAGACATGTGCTTTATGCCTTTAACTTGTTAATGTTCTAAACATCACCACAATATTTTCTGACATTGAATCATTCTCGTGATCTAAATAAATTCCACTTAGACATGAAAATTGTCTTAATACACTGCTGGGTTCTATTTGGGAGAGCTTGAAGCGGAAGTTCTGCATCTGCGTGTATTAAAAATGTTTGTTGATGCAGAAAGTAGTAATAACTTTCTATTTACGTGGCACTTCGCTGTTTTAAAATCGTTTCATACACATCCTGCTTGAGAACTGACAGCAATCAGAAGCTGACTACGTTTTTGTAAATGAACTATCTGAAGTGTATACGTAGGAAATATTTACAAATGAGCACTCAATGTTTTCCTTATAATCGCCTAAATCCTAGAGAGCTAAGACTAAGGCAGACTAAAGCACAGGCTGGGAAGAGAAGAGGGCACAGGAATGTTTACACTACCCAAGGTGCAGAGGGAGGAATGGGCAGCAGACTCCATCACGGCTTTGCCCTCTGCTGGCCTTCTAGGGATGTCACTGATGCAATGACTAAGCAGCCTGGCGAGTGTGTAAGCAGAGGCTTTCTCGTCATCAAACACTCCCAGGCTTTGTAAGCTTTGGGTCCTTGGCCACACACGTATACCAAGTGAGACCGTGGCTGCCGGTGCTGTCGAGGACAGAGAAAGCACTAAAATTCAAGGAGGTGCCGCTGGCGTTTGGTGGTGGTGGCAGTCATGGTCACACATCATTATCTGTAACTGCCGAAGCTTTCCAGAATACACAGTGGTTATGTAACAGCAATCACTCACCACTCCAAGGCCTGAAGTACATTTGGGGACAAAAATAGATGGTAGGCTGCTGCGTTTTCATTGAGGAGGCATTTGCCACGAAAGTGCCTACGAGTCACAGTAAACATGGAGTTACCCAGACAGCTTGGTCTCTGTGGATTTTACTACACAATGTATGCTACCTGTGTATGTCACATCCGTGGGGTGGCAAGTCCCTAGTGTCTCGTAATGCAAAATACACCAACAGAGTTCAGCAACAGAGTTGCGTTTAATGCAGAGGCTGCTTCAGGGGTCTCCCGGCAGCCCTGCCACACCGGCCAGCCCCAGTTTCTCACCTTTCCTGTCTCTTACACACCAGCAGCTGCACATCTGCTGCAGGTATATACGTGGGATGAAGTAAAGATCATGGAAGAGTGTGACTACCCGTGTCACTGCAGATCTCCTTCAAGCAAATGAGGTCCCTGAACTGCTTCTTGGCCTGGATTCTATGCACTTATCAGAATAATTGATTCAAGTGCAGTTAACTCTATGCCAATTTTGGATTGGTTGGTTGGTTGGTTGGGGTTTTTGGTGGTGGTGGTGGTGGTAGTTTGGTTTGGTTTGGTTTTTCTGATACCTTAGACACCAATTTAATTTTTATTATTTATATGTATGCCTGTATAGAATTATATGCAACATGTGCATTTAGGATCCCACAAAGGCTAGGGAAACATGTCAGATCCCTTGGAGCTGGAGTTACACGCAGTCGTAAGCCCCTTTCGTGCGGTCTGGGAACTGAACTCTTCGGGTCCTCTGGAAAAGCAACAAATGTGCTTCCCCACTGGGCCATCTCTCAAGCCCCTGGGCATTCAGTCCTCAGTGACTGTCCCACTGGGAGAAATCCATATCCCTAGTACAACTTTACTGTATACGGTCTAAAGTACCAAGAGATATACTCTGAGAATCTCATCTTTTCTGCACTATCAGACCTGACAGTTATTACAAATATCAGAAATGAGTGACACTGGTGTCCAGATGAACAGATCTGCTCCATTCACGTGTAGGATGTGGTATGTCCTGAAGTCCCCACAGCGGCAGAAACAACAAGCTGGCACTAGGCACTTAGGTTTAAAACAAACAGCTTAAAATAGTTAATTATATCTTTCCCTGCAGAAAGAGAAAATGTTTTCTCAGCCCTCAGAAAAAATAAAGATAATGAATAATTTAGAGCTTTGCAGCTATCCAAAACTTTCAGTGCTATTTCTAAAGTGCTGCCCTGGATTAAAAGGCACTGTCTGCTTCCAGAGAGCAACTCTCAGTGACTAATACCCTGGCATCTCCAGCGTGGTTCCCTAATAGGAAAACTGCGGGCTGGAGGCAAGGCGAATTGCGCCAGGGCATTCAGGCCACCAGGTAGGGGATAGGTTAAAAGCTTTAAGCCTAAAAGCCTGGGGCAGGTTCGGCAAAAAAAAAAGTAGGTCAACCTCACAGAAAACACAAGGTACAAAATAAAGCTGAGAGTTTAGGAGGAAACCAAATCACACTCTAATCCTCTCTCCAGTCTGCTTATCCATGAAGAGAGCTCAGTAAATGCCGTGTTGTGAGTAAGCCACAGTTGGTCGCTGAAAGTTTAAATATGGAAAGTAAAACTATATGGCTTAGAAAAAAAAGGCTTTTTAAAAACGAGGAGTTCGGTGATCTTGAGTGGAAACAAAGCCTTCAAACCAAGTATCCCAACTGGAAGCAATTCAAGGATATATTAATTTGGCTATTAAAGTATAAATGCGTGCCTGTCTGAGCGTGGAAATCCTCTCAATTTACCCCCACATCCTGTCTTTCCAAATAATCTAATCTAGAGTTTTAAGTAAGCATGCCTAGAGAATGTAAACAAGGAAGCACATAGGAACCGTGGCTCCCTCTCCAGTACCGCACATCTCTAAATTAACAGCAGCTCTGCGATGAGCCCCACCCCCAGGCCAGATTAGTCCAGAGCGCAAAGAAGACATATTTCTGTAGAGTCAAATCCTAGGAGCGGCCTTAATCCCTCACAAAAGCCCCGACCACACGTAGCCATTAGCTAGAATAAACACAGCACAGGAAGGGGACTACTGGATTGTGGGTAAATTCAGCTGAGTTAGAATTCAAGCCGTCAGTTTTCAGGAATTCTTAAAGACAGCTACACAAGTTGAACACCCCCCAGCGAGTGGCTTGACGGTCTTACAGCATCGACTGCAACAACTGTAGGATAGGATCGCTGAAAATGCATAACCAATGGCTGGTCTGCCTTCGTGTGTACCTGTGTGATGGTGGTGGTGGTTGTTGTTGTTGTTGTTGTTGTTGTTGTTGTTGTTGTTGTTGTTGTTTTCCAATGATGTAAAAATATTTCATAGTACAAGTAAGTGCTTCTACGGCAGTTAACTTTTAAAGTGTTTAATCAGCCTTAGTGAACGACAGTCAAGGATATGGGACTGAAACTCCCTAGAGAGCAAAGTCAAAGAGACTTGCAACACAGCCAACCCCCTCCCACCCAACACACATGCACATGCATGCACGTGCACACAAGCACACCTATGTGTGTGTAATCTGGCTCAGCCTAGCTGAGTGAACCCGGCCCAGCTTTCTGCCCGTCTACAGCCTGTGAGCATCTACAGCAGAGTTTCGGGGTTTTTTTTCCCCTGAATCTACAGCACACTAAATAATAAACAGGTTCCATTTCACTTAATCATACCAGGTAACGGGATATTTCCACCTGGAAGTCGGACTGTGTACACCAATCATCTTACAGCTTTTCCTGTAGATTAAACTGTGGGATTCTATCCCATGCGTCAGCCACGGTGACAGGTAGAATGGGCTTCCCTGAATTTGGTGTTAGGCGCTTATGAAAAGACCCTGTGCATAATAAATTCTTAGAACAACTTACTGACACCTGCTCCTCACACAGTGCCATGGCATAAGGACAGTGACCCATGTGGCTGGTGTCCAAGGAAAAGGCCTCCTTCCTTCAAGCTGCGTAATGACAAGGGCACCGTGGAGGAAGTGCATGAGAAGGCAGTGACAGTGTTCCAAAATTAGCTAATTTTATTTTCCCTTTACTTGGCCTGAGGTCACATAGCTGTTTCCATTGAATTGAGTAAAAATAAGCAGAAAACAGCTCTGAGGCCACTATATCAGTCAAGCAATCCTATAGGAGCTCTTTAAGATCCCTGGCCTTGCTGGCTTGGGTACTCGATATTGGAGAAAATCGCTTTTTAAAAAAGTGGTACTCAGAGATCTGTAGTTGTTTACAGAGTAGATATGGGGGAAGGGAGAGTGCACTGAGGTTGGTGGCAGAAAGCCGGCCATTTGATCCCTTGCCATGAACCGGAAATGCCTTTCACTCTTTTGGGGGGGAATTTATGGGCACATTCACTTGGACCAGATTCATAGAGCATCTTAGAGAGTAGCATTTCAACTCAGGAGCAGAATGTGTGTGTGTGTGTGTGTGTGTGTGTGTGTGTGTGTGTGTGTGTGTGTGTGTGTGTTCGCGCATGTGCAACTGCGGCATCTCTGGGGGCTGTTAGGTGTCTCAGCTTTTAATAAGTTTCCTGGAAGCTGAAGGGTTGTAGGGTTTGGATTCAAGGGGAACATGAGGCACGTTGCACTTTGGAGTATGAAAATATGTTAGCAGAGGTTTTAATCGTGAACATTGGCAGGGACTCTGTGGTGTGCTCAGAGTCCTTCTTAGAGATCTTAGAGGTAAGGAGGGATTCTGCATCACATGTGCGATGGCAGCCCTTAATATATGCTCGCAGCCAGGCTGCTTCTGAGCCAGTAATGACGATGGGGGGGGGGGGATGCGTACACACATGACTTTTATTCCTCGAGACCAAATTACTGCAGTTTGGGGAACTGTCGATTAAAACGACGGCACTCGACAAAATGGCATGCCCCTGGCTAACAGGAAGTGATGCCATCACTCGGATGGCGCCCTCCCAAATGTTGCACTCCGGTTGCCAACCCTCGCCCAACCCTCACTGCCCGCTTCCTCACCCCTCTCGCCACAGGTGTGGAAGACATCGTGGCTATCATGATTCCTGAGCCCAAAGGGAAGGAGCTAGTGAGCCTGCTGGAAAGGAACATCACCGTGACCATGCACATCACCATCGGAACCCGGAACCTGCAAAAATACGTGAGCCGCACGTCGGTTGTGTTTGTCTCCATCTCCTTCATTGTCCTGATGATCATCTCGCTCGCCTGGCTGGTCTTTTACTACATCCAGAGGTTCCGATACGCGAATGCCAGGGACAGGAACCAGGTGAGTAGCTCGCTAAAGACAGCAAGGCTCTGTAAGCTCAGCACAGATGATACATGCGGCCGTACACTTGTCGTGACTCACAAGTAACGGGATGAGATTAGAACACACACACACACACACACACACACATACACACACACACTGCTAACTTCTACTGTGCAGTTTTTCAGAAATTTCTTGCACATTTGTATTCTGATGTTTTACTGGTGTTGTTATTTAAGATGTTCATGATTTTCTGTGTCCTTCCTCCCATTGCTCGTTTTTTTTTTTTTAACAATTGTTTGTTTAAGCAGAAGCAAGACAAAGGGAGAAGGACAGAGTCTAGATTACACTAACAGTGACAGCATGACTCGGAAAGAGCCAGGCTTTCCTCCTTGGGAGCATAACAGGGGGAATGAGATTTTTATTATTTTAAATAAAGCTGTTTTTATAAAAGCAGTTAATTCATGAATGTATGTGCATTGTATAAAATGTGAATTTTGTACAATGGGATGCAATGAGAATCAATTTCTTTGCGTGTGAGTCCTAGCTAATTACTGCTCCTCCACGACGTATCCTCCCATCTAAATGCATATGCATGTATGTGCATGTGTGCGTGTGCGTGTGAGGGTGTGCGTGTGCGTGTGTGCGCGCACATGCACGCGTGCTTTTTAAACAGAATGAGAGCATACTTAACTCCATTCCTTTCCCTCTTCATCTTGGAGACTAATTATCACCAAGATGAATTCATCCCAACAAAACGGAAGAGCCTTCTCATCCTCGTGAGTGCCAGCACTGCACTGCCTTTGCACGTCACACTTATGTATCCAGCTCCCATTAATGAACATGCTTTCTCTTTCACAAAAGACACATGTGTGGTACTTAGCACACTTGTTAGTATGCCTACAAGGTAAATCCTGGAAGATTAATTGCTAAGACTATAGTATATGTATTTAAATGCAGTATGATGCCTGCAATGTTGTCTTCCAAAAAATATTGTTGAGCCAATTTATACTTTACCCAATAATATTTAAAAGTAGTTTGCCAGGAACAGTAAGTGGGCTCAGAGGTGAAGGTAGTTGACTCCAAACCTGAAAACCTGGGTTTACTCCCAGAATCCACGGAGTAGGAGGACAGAATTGATTCACACAAAGTGAGACCTCTGCACACACGTCTTAGGACAAGCACATGCGTACACACACACACAAACACACACGTACACACACAAACACACACGTACACACACACTCCCACAGACACACACACCACACACACATACATACACATCCACACACACACACAAACACATACCTATAGACAAACACACACATACAGACACAAACACACACATACAAACACATCCACACATACCACACACACACATACAGACACATGCACAAAAGATACATATGGACAAACACACAAGCACACACATATAGATAAACACACACACACACACATACAGACACATCTACACACACTCCCACAAACAGACACACACACCACACACACACAGACAGACACATCCACACACACACCACATCATGTACAGGCACAGATGCACAAATACAGACATAACACACACACACACACATACACAGAGAGAGAGAGAGACATATACACACATACACAAATTTAGAAACAAAATAAAGCACAGTCTTCCATATCCTTACCAAAGGAATGTTATAGCTCTTTATCATGAGTCTATGAATAGCACCATCCTTTTTGTTTTGTTTTATTCCTGTGGTGTTGGGGATTAAACCCACAGCCTTGCGCATGCTGAGCAAACAGCCCACCACCAGGCTACATTCCCAGACATGGCATCACACTTTTTAGATTATAAGCAAAGCTGAAACCTTTTTAAAGCACAGTGCACAATATGAAACTTCTGTTAAGTCCCTGCTGCCTGAGCTGACAGTTTTTCAGCTGGATTGTTGGAAACTTTCCATTAGCGTGTATCAGGAGTTTATTGGTCAAGAAAATTAAGCAATTTTTTTATTATGTGGGATCATGTTCCTCCCAGATCCCCAGCATCTCTGACTTTATCCGTGGTGCTTTGAAGCGTGAGGATTTGTTGCTGTTGGGGTTTTGTTGTTTTGTTTGTTGGTTGATTTTTTTGCTTTTCAAGATAGGGTTTCTCTGTGTAGGCTTGGTTGTCCTGGACTTACTTTGTAGACCAGGCTGGCCTTGAACTCACAGAGATCTGCCTGCCTCTGCCTCCCAAGTGCTGGGATTAAAGGCATGTGCCACCACACTCTGCTGTCTATTCAGTTTTGAACATACCACCAGAACTTGTACAAACGGATCTTCTCCAGGCCAAAACTTCAGAAAAACGTTCTGTTTTCCTCTACCTCATTTTAATTTCCCTTTTATAATTAAGTCTTATAGAACTGTTCCTTATAGAGAATGAAGCGGAGGTTTTCTATTTTATTTTTTATGTCTTTATGGTGGCCTGCCATTTTCACAGCTGGCATGTGTAGAGTAATTAACCTTTCCTCTCGTGGGCTGTGGTCTCCTTTGACAATACCTTAGGAAGCTGATGCTGTTTCCGTGTTCTCTAAACTGTTCCTTTCATCTCCCGAGCCCTCCTGCTCCAATACCACAACATCTCAAGACCTACAGAGCTGCTGCTGCACGCCTCCATCTGCCGCTGCTGCTCTCCTCCGTGGCACTGTCGTCACTGGGTTTGTGTTTATATGAGTGGGGGATTGTCATACCAGCTTTCAAACTCACAGGACAGCTTGGGAGAATTTTATAACTGTGGTGCTGAATCTCCTCTCTAAATACTCCCTAGATGTTTTTCCTTTTTCTTGACTCTTTAGTCGCCACTGGCACTGTTGACTTGTCACTGTCAATCTGAAACAGCCTTCTTATTCTCAGGCATTTGATCATCGTGTGCTGGTTTAACTGTTTCTAATTTTAAACATCCTATTTGGTTTCACGGGCATTCACCCCTCTGAATAACCTAGAACAGCATGACAAGGTAACCTCTCTTCCAGTAGTATTTAAGGGAATACTCTCAATTTAATGAGGTTTTAAAAATAAGCTTCCACCGTATTGCTTTCCATCCAGTTTTCGAGTTTGAGGTACTTTCTCCCATTATAAAATGTATAATTTTGTAAATGTCAACTTAGCCCAGCTTTACTGAGTTTTTGATCAAGAATGAATATTTACTTTATTAATGGTAAACTTGTGATGGCGGTTCCCAGTGAGCAGCATCCATTAACGCAGTCATGTTGGCTGCTGGATGACCACATGAAAGTTCAATTCTGTCTTCTGCAGTGGTCGCGCGTATACCAGCTAGACACAAGGCGGTGAATGTGGATGTACCAGCTGGCTATGCCGATAGGTTCCCATATAACGTATGGATAGTCACCAGCTAATCAGACCATCCTAAGTTAAAACATGGGGGTTTGTGCCCATGGAGAACACAAGCAGCCAGTTAGCACTGGAATAATCCAGTTAGCACTGGAATAATCGGGTTGATCAATCTACTTCCTGCAGGTAGATAGAGCTCCCGTGTCCGTCTAGGCACATGCACACACTATGAAATATTTATTAACTTTCCTTGAAGTACCGCACGTTACCACCAAGGCCCTTCAGTGACAGGGCCACACTAAAAGTTAGTCCTGTTTCCTGATCAATGTGACTACTACATTTTTAGCCTTTTTTAAGGATGGGATAAGATCTTAAGGGGGAAAAAATATCTTTTGACAGACAGTGTTCCACTCTGTTCAAAAGAACAACTGTCAAGCTGTATCTATAAAAAGCAGCAGGTTGACATAAATCATTTATTTTTATTAAGGCGTCACTGGCCTTCAGAAGAAGTGAGCCTTCGGTTCTTCAGAGGATCACAGCCTGAGGTAAAACAGGAAAGGAGTTCGTTTCACATTGGGAAGCAGTCTGCTGTCAGGTATATGGAGAAAACTGAGCTTGAATTAGCCTGCTTTAGGTGTCCGCTCATAACTTTAAGAAGCGTCCCCAGCCAGCATCTTACACCATAGTGATGCCTTCCGTGCTGTGCTGTACACAGAGATGGCCGCGCCTGTGCAGTTGTCTGTGGAGTGAGGATATTCACTGAGTAGTCAGAGCAAAGTCTTTTACATGAAGATGCAGCAAGTAAGGGCTACAACTGAGAGTGGAGGCGAGACTTCGCTACTGTGCTGTGCTTCCTGAAATAGGGTGATGGCTAAGGGCACCAGCTTGGGAATCAGAGCAGTGTGGGTGCAGCATTTGATGCTACCTAGCGGTGTGAACTTGCCCAGACCCTGGTCGGTGTGATAGGATGGGAGGCCTGGAGGTCTGCTGTGAGAATCAACCCAGAAACATGTGCCGTTATAAGAAAGAGTTCATCGAAGGTGCTTTTATTGGATAAATAAAATAGTACTTGGAAAATAGCATTTAGGTACAAATAGCTCTTTTCTTATATTTTTCTGAGTCTAGATAGGAGGCTTTTGGTCCTTATGACACAGTTTGAAACAAAATAGGATCATCTTTCCAACAAGAGAAGGAAGGTTTATAAGTGTGATAACCAGCTAGGTGTGGCAATGCACACTTCTGGCCTCAAAGCAAAACAGACCCTGAGGCCCTTCCTCAAAACAAAAACAAAATTTCACTGTAGAGAGAAAAAAAAATCTAGGGTTATTTTTGAGACTAATATTTCATGAAGCGCTTTTTAAAATTCAAGCAATAATATATAGGCAGAGTAAAAAAAAAAAAAATAATGACAAACTGGAAGATGTGTGTTTCAGAGTAAGTTTCCTTCCCACAGCAAATTCCCTTAACAATTACCCACCACACTCCCCAGTCTCTGACCGTATCCTGTGTGTTTCCAGAAATGCCTGTGCATGCATAAATACTCTTTAAAGTTATTTTCACATTTGTTACATAGACAAGGGCTCTGGCTCACAGCTTGTATTATAGTGGCAGCAGTAAGAACACACCTTAAATTTTTTTTAAGAACACACCTTAAAATAGACATAAGATCCACCCCCCCTGCAGTGAAGGGCTGTAGTTACTGTGGCCAGTGGGGGAGGGGGTTGAACTACAGTGCCCCAAAAGGCCAAGGTGTCAGATTAAGTCACTGTCTTCATTTCTTGTGGGCCTATTGCAGAATAAAAATACAATCTTGTTTATACCTGTTGTCCCAGCCCATGGAGAAGGGGAAGAGAGACCCTGTTTTTTTTTTCTTTTCCTCCCATACATTCACTCAACTGAAAGGGCTTAACATTCTGACTCAGATATAGGAGTGTCTCTCACATTCACCAATTCTCCAACACCAGCCTATGCCCCAACTCCACATTGAGACGTTGAAATAATGTCAGACCCCAAGGTGAAGGGCTCTGTCCCACAAGACTGCCCCATTCTAGATGTGGGTCAAGTCCAGATTACACACCTGTTCATCTGCACAGCAGATTGTACATGGGCAAACTTACACACCTGTTCATCTGGATGGCGGGTTGTACATGGGCAAGCTTACACACCTGTTCATCTGGATGGCGGGTTGTACATGGGCAAGCTTACACACTTGTTCATCTGGACAGCAGATTGTACATGGGCAAGCTTACACACCTGTTCATCTGGATGGCGGGTTGTACATGGGCAAGCTTACACACCTGTTCATCTGCTTCTCTGAGCTGTTTGGGGGGGCGGACATGTAGAGGTTTCATTACCTATGCAGGAGGGGACTAAGTCATCACTGTTCATTAGTGATCGATCGATTCAACCTTTAGCCTCTCTCCTTCCCAGAGAGAAGGAGATCAGGTTTCTTTTCAACACTCATTGCAAGGTCAAGAACTCTGCCAACACAGAGCT
Source organism: Acomys minous (assembly GCF_964271855.1). NCBI lineage: Eukaryota > Metazoa > Chordata > Mammalia > Rodentia > Muridae > Acomys > Acomys minous. The sequence continues at coordinate 44,399,339 of NC_140496.1, read as the reverse complement.
TGCACTGTAACAGCATCAGCAGACGGCACTGCACTCAGGGCATGCGTGGTAGCAGGTCTGAAAATCCCACACCTCTAACCACAAAGTTCTGATGTGGCCAGCCCCATCCTAGGGACTTTCCAAAAGCCGTCTTATTAATATAAAGCCAGAGGTGACTGAGAGGTGCTTGTTTTAAATAACAAGACTGGTTCACACTTGCCACTCCCACCACTAAATTGCAGGGCTTTGGGGAGCTCTCACCAGAAGCTAAGATAAAGAGCAAAATGTGTGTTTCTTATTATATGCCACAGTATCACGCAGCCTGACTATTAACTCCCCAGAGGGCTGCACTTCAGTTGAGAAGTTGTGCAGCTACCATGAGTTTGAGATGAGCGGAGGGACCAAGGGTGCAATTGGCTCAATTTCAAACATGTACCACAAATGGGGAAGGCAGAAGGGGTCCAGTGAGGTTGCTTTTAACACTGCGTTTGGCAATATTAGATCTAGAAGCCTGTTAGTTACTGGGTGAGAGGCTTTTCACTATGAGCCTGAAGCTCAGGAGGGAAGCCAGAGATGGAGGAAGGGATGTGAGAAACATCAGTTCATGGGTACCACTTAGTCATTAGGAGCGTGGGGCGCATCTAAAGAGTGGGTACTCAGGTCAAGAGGTCTGAGTCCTGAGCCTAAGCAAATATGACTTAGCACCTTCCCCAGTCTCTCCACCGTTGATGCTTTTACAGCGAGGCAGAGTATGAGGCAGTGCACGACCAAGGGCTCATCATAAGAGTCCTGACCAGCACGCCACTAACACAACAAAAGTTGAAGAGATCAGCGTAGCAATTAGACTTTGTCAATTTATATTGGTAGTCTTCAGTAAAGAAGAGCAAAGGACCTGGGGGACAGTGTCTATTATTGTCCTCGCGGTCAGTGAAGAATGAAGGTTTACACAAGAGTGTGACTGGGCAGAGTCCAACCTCCTGGGGATTGCCTGGGTGGACATAACAATGCCAGCCTGCTCAGATTCTTGGATTTTTCTACGCTGCATTCCTTTCTCCTGAGCAAAGCTGGCCTTCTCCGAAATGAGAGCTTTCAGGGAAGAGGAGCAAATGTGACCTTTGCAGGTTTCGTGTTTGCTTGGGTTTTGTGGGAGGGGAAACTGTTCCTATGACTCACCATTCGAGAGGAATCACCACTCCTGTGACTTAGTCGGGGGAACAGAAAAGGCTGCTTGGGAAACTTGGCTTCTGAGACCTCCAAGCAGCCTTCAGCTCTATAAACTGCGAATGTCAAAATGCATGCATGTGGGTACGACGTTCTGAGCCCAACCCTGCGCCCTGACATCCTCCGCTCCACATTTTTCTGTTACGTATCTGTTCTCCCCCTTCCCTGCATTTCTAATACTAAGGAAATGAGGGGAAAGTCTTAGTTTCCCCTAGATTCCTAAAGATTTAGAAGATCACCAGTGTAGTTCCTTGAGTTTGATGGGGTATGTAATCACGTAACACCTTGTGGACATTTATAGGACTTTTTTCTTTTAACATATAGCTCTGTCTTTATTGTCCATAAAGTAATTTATCGTCGCTACTATAAAAAAAAAAGATCCCCAGTAAACTTGATAAATGTTTTCTCGTACCTATTCAAAACAAGTTGATGGATAAATCCAATTACCAGCACACCCTACTCTTGACAATCTTTACTAAGAAACGGAATTTGGAATTACTTGTGTAAGAAGACACCCATGACCATAGCAGCCATACAATACTATGGGGGTACCCCTGCACCCAAAGAATGCTGCACACCACTGTGGTTCCCTAGTCTACCACAAGTGGCCCCTAAATCCTCCGTCACCATTGTCTTAACTGAGGATCACAACCGAAGAGTTGTGTTTCCTGACAGACTACAGGTCTCGACATGTGTCCTCTCTACACAGGCTCCATGAAAAATGAAGATTGAAAGTAGCCTTCCCCCTCCCCATCTTTGTACTTGGTACAGTTGAAAACTCAAGGCTAAGGATGTAGCTGGGAGGTTAGGGCCCCTGCTTAGAACACGTGATGTCCTGGACCCTGTCTTCAGGAGCACCAAGATGAAAAACCAAAAAAAAAAAAAAAAAAAAAAAAAGGAAACACGAGCTTTATTGGTTTTGTCTCTGTCTCTGTCACTCTGCATTGCATCCTTGCCATGACAGAATACATAAGAAGGTGATGAAGATTTACCTCACAGTTTCATAGGTTCCGATCCATGGTTGCCTTGTTCCATCGTGGAGGCAGGAGCATGTGGCAGAGAAGGCTGCTCAGTTCTTGGAAACCAATAAAGTGGCAAGACAATAAGATGCTGGGCAGTGGTGGTGCGCACGCCTTTAATCCCAGCTCTTGGGAGGCAGCGGCAAGCAGGTCTCTGTGAGTTCAAGGCCAGCCTAGTCTATGGAGCAAGTTCCAGGATAGCCAGGACTACAGAGAAAAGCCCTGTATATGAAAACTAAAAAAGAGAGGGGTGGATGAGGGAGATAGAGGGTGAAAGGTAGACAGCAAGAGGAAGGGACATAGAGAGAGCAGTCAAGTCAAGCTCCCGCACGAGGCGGTTTGTCTTCTACTGGATTAACCTCACTTGTACTCACAAGACTTCCTCATCCCACACTTGGGACCATAACAAAAACAGGTTTATCTCTCCTTCAGGCAAAATATGCTCTATATCCAGTTCACTGCATTGAAATTAATGGCCCTATTAGACCAGAAACATTGAAGTTATTTTTTTTCCTTTCTATACAACACACTATATTAAATATGTATGGTCTTGCCCTCATAGGTTTGATTATAGACTACAATAAATGTATGCTCTAAATATTTAGGGCAGGGAGTGTTCCTAGGCCCTGCAGCTGTGAACTCATCGGAGGATGCAGGGATGAAGGCAGCATCCTCATGGACCTCATCGCACCTCTAGAGAGCCATCAGCTGAGGAGCAAGTCTTGATGTCCAAGTTGCTCATGGTGGTGTATGCCTTTAGCCAGCACTCAGCACTTAGGCCAACTTGTCTACGTGTTACGTTTCAGGCCAGCCAGGGTTTCATAGTGAGATACTGTCTCAAACAAACCAAAAAGTTTACGCTGTGGGGCCTGAGGGTCTAGCTCAGGGCAGAGCATGAGAGAAGCACTGAGGAAGTCCCGGTTTTATTTGTCATCTCCCTAATTTGCATTTTGGGAATCCCAAACATTAGTTTTAAAATGTACCTTTTAAATATTGAAAACAGGACTTTTTTGTTTTGTTGCTTTTTTTTTCAAGACAGGGTTTCTCTGTGTAGCCTTGGCTGCCCTAGAATTCACTCTGTAGACCAGGCTGGCCTCGAACTCACAGAGCTCTGTCTGCCTCTGCCTCCCAAGTGCTGGGATTAAAGGCGTGTGGCACCACCACTCAGCAGGGCTATTTTATTTTTCCTCCATGTGATTTTCTTTTTTGTTTGTTTGTTTGTTTGTTTTCTTGCTTTTTTTGCTTTTTTAATTAATTTATTCTTGTTACATCTCAATGGTTATCTCATCCCTTGTATCCTCCCATTCTTCCCTCCCTCCCAATTTCCCCTTACCCCCCTCCCCTATGACTGTTCCTGAGGGGGATTACCTCCCCCTGTATATGCTCATAGGGTATCAAGTCTCTTCTTGGTAACCTGCTGTCCTTCCTCTGTGTGCCACCAGGTCTCCCCCTCCATGTGATTTTCATGTCTCTTGAAAAGCAATACAGTGACTGGGAGAATCACAAATTTGCAAAATGCTTACCTTGGAACCAGCAAGAGCTGAGTTCAAGTTCCAGAAGCCACATTAACGAAATGAACAAGCTCAACATGACAGTCCGTGCTTATAGACCCAGTGCTGGGGGAGCCCAGATGCGGGGGCACTGGGGCTCGTTGGCTGGCCTATATAGTCTAGTTGTCAGGCTTAGGACAATGGGAAACCATTCCAAAATTACACTGTCATATGCTGCATACCCACACAGACCTTCACATACAACATCAATATTGTCATATATAATATGCAAATGGTGTAGCATTTTATGGTGAATTTTCACTTTATTTTATTATCCCAGAACAACAACAAAAAAAACAAAAAACAAAAAACGCAAAAACAACATCAACAAAAACATCTTACACTCCCTAACTCCATAATTACCATATGATGTATGATATATGTCTCAGAAATTGAGTTTCCTGTGTCCTGGATTCTGAGCCGTCTGTCCTGCCCCTGCAGGGTGATTTGGCTGACATCTTGTTCCTGAAACATTAACTAAAATGACGTCTTTTTCCTCCTCTAAAGAGGTATTGTCTGTCGTAATGTACAGAATGAGGCTTGGTTTAAAAAAAAACTGCAATGAGAGAGAAATGAATCTATAATAGCACGTTTCTCGGTATCATTGGATGAAACGTGTCCTTCCTACCTGTGCTACTAGAGTCCAAAGCCATAGGGACCTGAGCTTTGGGTAGAATCAGCATACCACATCCAGCCACTTGCCCTAGGACTCCACCGGAAAGTCACCAAGAAGTCCAGGAAAAGAATCTACTCAACATAGGTACATAAAACAAACAAACAAACAAATTGAGGGGACGGGGTGGGTGGGAGGGTAGACAGTCAAGCATCTTTGCCTATTGTCAAGAATCCTGACTCCAAGATGCTGGCTGAAGGGGCAAGATGCATCTTGGTCAAACCGGGGTTTGATCAGTCATTAGCTCAGAGCTGTCTCTCTGGGGAAGTTGAAGTCCTCCCACTCAAGACGCAGTTCCCTTCCCTTTTGGAGGTGAACGCTTTGTTTACAGGAGCAAGCTCACAGAAGGGCCAGCGGCTTACTGTTCTCAGCCTAGTTTAGGGAAATTGCTAGAGACAGAGATGCTCCGATCGATCCCAGAGTCTAGTAAAGGGTCACAAGCTATTGATTATGCATCATGTCTCTGGTGCTCTCAGAGGGTATAGGCATGTGGTGTGTGTTTGCACTTGTCTGTAAGAACACACAGAATCCAGAGACTGACACTGAGATTTCAGTCCCTGTTTCTCTTGACCTTAATTTTTGAGGCAGCATTTCCCACTGAACCTGGACTTGGAATTTCAGCCACACTGCCTGCCAGGAGTCCTCCCCCTTCTCTCCTCCTCCCTCCCTCCCACCCTCACCGCTGCTCTATGGTCATCTCATCCTCCACTCCCTGACAATTACAGACGCGCACGCACCACACCCAAGTGTGGAGGATGCTTGCTCAACAAGCACTTTAATCTCCGAGCCATCTTTCCAGCTCCGAGTCCTAGTGAATCCTAGTTGCCCTTATCTAGGTATCTTCAGATGAACCCTTTTTTTTCCCCGTTTTTGTACATACCTACCTGCAGACTGATCAGGAAATGACCCCCAAAAGCTTAAGGCTTAATGATGGTGACAGAAATAAAATGAAAGCAGACATACTAAGCTTTACCTTGCTTTCAGTTGACCACGTCAGTGGCTCACGTCCGCCATGACTTTGCCCTTCAGGAAGCCACTTTTATCCTCTGGACTGAGAGCAGACAAGTGTCAGGAATGGGCCTGTCTTTCTAATTCCCTAACCACTAGCTGTCATGTTGGCCGTGATCCCGGGTACCTTATAGCAGCTCGCTTGTCATTTCCTGCATGGACTTTACTTTTTTTTTCAAGAAAGATGGCTTGCAATATCCTTTTTAAGGGCATAGGAAGAGCCTTTTCTCAGGAACAGAGAAAGTAAATGTTATCAAACGTTGGCCAGGGGTACAGCTCAACAGTAGCATGCTTGCCTAACATCTATAAGATTCCGGGTTCAAACTCCAGGAGCACACAAAAGCTACCCGATGCTTATGTAGATGTTGACAAAAGTAAAAATAAACAGTCAAAATGTAAAAACTTTTTTAAAATTTCATCTTACATGCTCATGTTTAAAGGCATATGCCATTTGCTTAAAAAAAAACAAAAAACTTGATTTAAGTAAAATATAATTTTGAAAATATTGCTTTTAGCCAGATGTGGTAGTACCCAGGCACACACCTCTAATCTCCATCATCATGAGGCTGAGAGGGATGATGGGAAATTCCTGCCAATCTGGATTCCCCAGGGAAACACTGTCACAGCAAAACAAAGCAGGAGGGGAAGGAAGAAAGAGGCAGATTACTTCTAGTTTAGCTAACTTTTAGAATAATATGTAGCGATTGTTTGAAAAATGTTGCTTTTCGTTTAATTATTTGTTCATGCAGTGGAAACATTTTAAAAAATTAAGTGATTGAATTGAACACAATATTCTAAAGTACCAGTTAAACATAACTGCAAAATTTTCTGAACTTGAAAAACAAAGAAAACTAACAAGCCGTGGTGCTGGAGAGATGACTCAGCAGTTAAGAGCACTGGCTGCTCTCCCAGAGAACTGGAGGTCAATTCTCAGCACCAACATGGCAACCACAAACATTTGTAAACTCAATTCCAAGAATCTGATGTCTTCTGGACTCTAGCCAGAGGCACAGGCATGCCCCACAGGCATGTTTATAGGTCACACACACACACACACACACACACACACACACACACACAATGTGTATATAGTCTATATTATATCTAACATATAAAATTTATTTTTAAGTAATTTTTTAAAAGATAGCCAACATCTCTTCCTCTGGGGTTCGGGTGCCTTATTTTAAATGTAACATCCTGTAGACTTGAGGCATTTACTCCTGAGAACAAAATGCGTCAGTGCTTTCCCCCTTTTTTCCAGTACTTAGTAGCTACTGGTCAAAACTGGCGGCTTCCCCAGGCTTGTTACTCAGCTTTGCACCGTACAGCACGCATCGCTGCAGTTCTTCCTTACAGCACGCATCGCTGCAGTTCTTCCTTGCAGCACGCATCGCTGCAGTTCTTCCTTACAGCACGCATCGCTGCAGTTCTTCCTTGCAGCACGCATCGCTGCAGTTCTTCCTTGCAGCACGCATCGCTGCAGTTCTTCCTTACAGCACGCATCGCTGCAGTTCTTCCTTACAGCACGCATCGCTGCAGTTCTTCCTTGCAGCAATCACTGCAGTTCTTCCTTGCAGCACGCATCGCTGCAGTTCTTCCTTGCAGCACGCATCGCTGCAGTTCTTCCTTGCAGCACGCATCGCTGCAGTTCTTCCTTGCAGCACGCATCGCTGCAGTTCTTCCTTGCAGCACGCATCGCTGCAGTTCTTCCTTGCAGCACGCATCGCTGCAGTTCTTCCTTGCAGCACGCATCGCTGCAGTTCTTCCTTGCAGCACGCATCGCTGCAGTTTTTCCTTACAGCACGCATCGCTGCAGTTCTTCCTTGAGGAGCCAGGAGGCTCAGAAGGGAGGCCGTCCTCAGCTGCACTGCCGTCAGGGTCTAGGATGACATATACAAGACACCCTGATCCAAAAAAAGAAAAAAGTGGAATAAAAATAAAATGCCAAACTATTTTTAGAAATAAGGACAAATTATCAATGAGGAAAATGAAAGCACATGGAGAACAGCTCACTTTATGTTTATCTAAATGCTAGAGAAGTGATTTTTAAGGACTTGATAGATTTTGGTTGGCAAGCTAACAGGTTGCTTGGCCAGTGTCTTCATGGCCTGCTGGAGGGCTGGGTTGATAGTTAGCTGTGTTGTAATGTATGGTTTTCCTGAGCGCTGTAAAGCTCTGTGCTTCCTGGAGAATACTGCCTTTCTCGTGGGGCTGAAGGAAGGGTAAAGAAAATAAAACGCTTTAACAGGTGCCTCGAACATTGCGGGGGCGTGGGGAGGTTCACTGGTGTGGTTTGAATGCAATGTACCCTTACTGTCAGGTGACTAGCTGGCCCCCAGTTGGTGGCACTGGCAGGAGAGGCTTAGGAGGAGTGACCTTGCTGGAAGCAGTATGTTACTGGGGGCGGGGCGGGGGGGGGGTGAGCTCTGGAAGGGGAAAGCCTTGCAGCCTTCCCTGGGTGTTCTCTCTGCTTCCTGATTAAAATGTGCGTGCTCTGCGGTTCCAGCCTCCCATGCCTGCTTGCTGCCACGATGATTCCCCTCCGTGGTGGTGGCTTCTTATGCCTCTGGAACCAGGATCACAAGTAAACCCTTCCTTCTGCAAGTCGCCTTGGCCACAGTGTCTTACCACAGCAATAGAGTGTAACTAGGACAGCTAGGATGTTCTGTCGTTTTAGGAGAAAAGTATGAAGATGTAGCCCAGCCACTGCGGGCTTGCTTAGTGTGCGTGAGAGCCTACGTTCAACCCCCACCACCACAAGGAAAGTAAAGCCAAGTTAATTTCTAAAAATTATGGCGGAGAGAGTGTGAAGAAAACTAAACATCATCATCATCATCATCACCACCATCATCAGAAAGGGCTAATTCTATGTTGATTTGAATCCTTCAATACATTTCATTGATACACTGATTGTAACTATTGCACTAAAGAAGCACACATGCTAAGAATGCACCAAAAAACATGCAGAAAGCTTGCAGGCGCACATGGAACTATCATTTTCCCTCTACAGAGGAGGATTTAATTCCCATGCCCTTTGCCTCATTGCTTTACCACTTGCAGGGCTCATTAGGACAGCAGTTTTCTCTATGCAAATTGGGGTATGATGTATTCTTTCTTGACATGAGTGATAATAGTTCCCCAGATATGTGACTGGTAATTATGTGCTAATCTGAATGCTAAATTTTATAGGGTGTGTGTGTGTGTGTGTGTGTGTGTGTGTCTGTGTGTGTCTGTGTGTGTCTGTGTGTGTGTGTGTGTCTGTGTGTTTTAAATGTCCATGTCCATGTGTGTGTGTGTTAGTGTGTGTGTTTGTGTGTGTGTGTGTGTGTGTGTGTGTGTGTGTGCACATCTATGTGTAAGTGAACACACATAATAAACTCAAGTGCATGTGGAGGCCAGAGGCAGATGCACCTTTCTGTGTCTATATCTATTATATTTTTTGAGACAAAGGCTCTTCCCTGAACCTGATGCTTACTGATTGGCTAGACCAACTGGCCAGAAAACTTCAGGAACTCACTGTCCCCACTCTCCAGCTCTAAGGGACACACTTGGGGTGCCACAGCAGCTCTTACGGAGCCCTGGGACTCCGCACTCAGATTCTCATGCTTACCCTGGCAAAAACGTCACCTACTGAGCCATCCCCTACTCTACATATAGCACCCTCGGATGCATGCATTAGGGAGAAAGCTATGGAGTAGTATACTCAGACTGCATCAGTTGGTCCAGTTCAACAACTTGAAAGGCACATGCAGACACAAGGCCTTCATGGTGAAAAAAGGGAGGCTGTTTGCTCAAGTAACATACTGCCAGCTGCTTCAACAAGTTAGAAAATACTTTATTTGTTGCTGGTTGCCAGTCTGTGCAGATATACCCTGCACTGAAGTCATGCTAGGACATTAACTGTATGTCATGTCAGCCTAAAACCAGGACCAAGGAACTCTCTCCAGCAGAGTGTTTCATGGACCTTAAGAGAACCACTCTCTGCAAATTCCACCCATCCTCCTTAACATCCATGCCATGTATGCATGATCTCGGAGGTGGCTGCTCTGCTTTATGACATGCTGTGAGAAGGTAAGACAGGCATCACACAGCTTTGTTGTTGTTAACGGGCAGCTTTTGGTTTTTCAGCGCCGCCTGGGAGACGCAGCAAAGAAAGCCATCAGCAAGCTCCAAGTCAGAACCATCAAAAAGGGTGACAAGGTAAGAGCCTCTTTTCCTTTGGGCGAGGGCCTAGTCAACAAAACTCTTGTCTTTTCTGACAGCCAGAGCAGAGAGAGAGAGAGAGAGAGAGAGAGAGAGAGAGAGAGAGAGAGAGAGAGAGAGCGCCAGAGCAGAGGGGGGTGGGAGGCATGAAAAGAAGAGATAGGTGTAAATCTTGTTTCTATACACGTCACACACTTAAACTGCTTTTTATTAAACATAGTAAGTGCTTATAAAATACATGCAGCTTATTGGCAAACAAATATGAGAAATATGGGGCTGGAGAGATGGCTCAGAGGTTAGGAGCACCGCCTGCTCTTCCAAAGGTCCTGAGTTCAATTCCCAGCAACCACATGGTGGCTCACAACCATCTATAATGTGATCTGATGTCCTCTTCTAGTGTGCAGGTGTCCATGGAGGCAGAACACTGTATAATAAATAAATAAATAAATAAACCTTTAAAATATGAGAAATGTCAACGTTAAGTGGACAATAATAGCTAAATTGTACAGCCAGGGGCAATGCCCACCAACAAGTGAATGGATAAAGAAAATATGATATGCATACACAATGGAGTGTTCTTGAGACATTAAGAAGAATGAAAATTTAATAGATAGTAGATGAAACTAGAGATACACCATGTTAAACAAAATAATAAGCACAGTGCAGAAAGGTGAATCTACCACATTTGCTCTCATATTCACAATCTAGACATGGCAAAAGGACTTAGAAATAGAGGGGCCCTAGTTGAGAAGAATAAGGGCACCACCACGGAAAGAGTGGGAGGAAAGTTTGATGTTTCAAGCATTGTTCACTTGCCTCATTCCACACGATTCACAACATAAAGGCAGAATAGCTGCTTTTAGTGTCACCTGTGAAGGTTTCCCTAAAAGTCCCTGTAAAGGAGTTGGGTTTCCACGCGGAGCTCTGCTCTCCACCTAAGTTTAGAATATAAAGTGTAAGTGATATTTAGCTTCTCTGAACTCCGCAGCTTAGAACCCTAGTCGCTGCACAGCCGCCCTCCCTGTAGAATGGTGCCAGGAAGCCAACAGCCATCACACACCTCCAGGAAGAGCAAAAAGGCCAACAGCCCGAGGCTGCAGGCTCTAAAGGAGCCTTAACATGTAGCCCTTAGAACAGCAGGTGAGGAGAGAGCGTGTGGAATCAGCATTCCCTGGGGACTTAGTAGTGGATGCCCATACGTATCAGGTGCTGTTCTTTACTCTGAGTAACACATTTTTCTCACAAGTTATATGCTATCATTTTAAATAATAAGACAGGGCTATGGAGATGAGTAAGGATGAATAGTTAAGGAAAACCAGGGGCTCAGTAAGATGACTTAGTTGGTAAAAAAAAAAAATGCTTATCCTGATTACCATGGGTCTCCAACAGTCAAAGAAAATAAAATAAAAATAAAAATAAAAAAGTAAGGTTGGGAGCAACTCACACAGGTGCCCCCACATGAGCACGTACACAAACCAAATTCAGAAGTGCCATTTATTTTCATCAGTGCCCTCCCACTTCCTCTCCCCCCCTCCGCCCCGCCCCCCGCACCCACTCAACTAGAGAGTGAGCACTGCCATAGCATAAGTAAGACATGCGGTGCCTCTTTTAGGTTTGCATACAGGAAAAAAAAATCAAATCTCTATTTTTGTTTACGTTTAATAACGCTGCAGATTCCAGAGAACTGAGTAGATTATGCAACGCCACTCCTCTACAGCATTTCAGAACAGCACATGGGAAATTAGGTTTCCCTCACAAAAGCTCTCAGAGTGGAAGCAACAAGGAGTGAAAGTTGGCAGGGGTGGAAACTGAGCCAGTTGGTAAAGTGCTGATTAAGGAGATCAGTGTCAGTGCAGCTGAGAGCTGGCCCCAGGCAGCTCTCCTTCGGTTTCTGACAGCGTTTGCTCAGGTTGGAAGCTAATGTTGGCTCTTCTGCTTCTTCTGCTGCAGGAAACAGAGTCTGATTTTGATAACTGTGCAGTCTGCATCGAAGGGTACAAGCCCAGCGATGTGGTCAGGATCCTGCCCTGCCGGTGAGTGGTGAGTCTCCCCTCTCTGGTGCGGAGGGGACACAGTCCTCCCTGCTGACCTTGCACCAAGCGAGTCGCTCCTCTCTTCCCTGTAACCTTGTCCACATGAAAGCGGAAGTCTTTCTTGTCCCTCCCCTCGCATGAAAGGCAGACCTTACAGACAGTGGATGCATGCCGCGTGCTTGAGACAATTCCTTGGATACCTCAGCAATGCTCACAATCACATGTGGCTTTTACGGGTGCTGTTTCAACTAAAATAGCAAACTCTTTAAAGATGCTGCGGATGATCAGGACACACTCGGCAATCTGAACGTGGCCAACAGTGAGCAAATCCTTGAATTTTACCAATAGAAACAGAAAGGGTCAAATTCCCACAGGCCTCTAGGATCTGAAGGAACAGTCTAGCATGCAGGCTTGGGAAAAGCTCCCCCGGAGGATGCTTCAATCACTTTAACTTTCCTTTCTAAGCGTAAGTCACTGTTACAGTGCCTGGCATTTTTCTTTGAACATCCTAATTAAATCAAGTAAGTTACAGTTGCATAAGAGCCATATCCTTCATAAAAAAATCTTTTTTTTAGTTGCATCTGTGCAAGTGTCCTAAAAATAAATTGTAATTGCCTCAATGAAAGATACTTCATGTAGAGAAAATGGCTTTTAAAAAATTCTTGAGTTTAAAAGCATATTAAACAGAAAAGAGTGTAACACAAAGACATAGCACAGCCCATTGCTTTGCCCCAAACAATACACGTTTTAAGACTATTTATTAGAAATACAAGTGGAATAAATAGCATCGGGGAATTGCTATAATAATCTCAAGATGATCAAGAAGTGGCTCAAAAACAAATTTAAAAAAGACTGGATGCTCAGAGAGAACTTAGCATCTCTCCAGAGGGCTTTCTTGAAATGCTCCGCTCAGTGATTGGCCGTTAGGGGACTGGGAGCAGGAAGGCTCTTCACTCAGAGAGCCTGCAAAGGTGACTTGGCTATCTCCACGAATAGATGTCTGGCCCTCCCTAAAGTGGAACAATAAATAGAGCCACATAGGCATGGACACTTAGCAGTTTCCTGTGGATGAACACACTTGAGCATATGGATGTACTCTGAGTATGTTTTTAATGCCCTTATTTACTTATTTGAGGGACGATGGCACATAAGCCATGAGTGTGGAGGCCAGAGGAGAGTTTGTGGGAGCTGGTCCTTTCCTTCCTCCATGTGGGTCCTGGGAATAGAACCCCGGGTCATCAGGCTTGACAGCAAGCACCTTTCCCCACGGAGCTATCTTACATTATTGCTAGACATCACACACTAAGCGTGCAGTGGCTTCCAGATTGTCTTGCTAGGACCACAGAGATCCCCTCTGCTCAAGTCTTATATTAAGGGTTTGGAGCTTCAGCATTAGAAGCAGGTCAGGTGAGTCCCTTAGCCCTCTTCTCGCAGATCCCAAGCTTTTTAAGGGTCCTGCTGATGGATACCCACAACCAAATAAACATCTGCTTTTTTTTTCTAACACTTCGATTTAGTGAACAAGATCCGTTTTCAAAAATTTTATGTAACGTCTCATTAGCTCTTCAGCTCACACCATATAAAATAACCTATTCGTCTAAAAATTTATTATAACTGAATATTGTGTATCTATATGAAATTGCTGGAGACTAGAAATTGCAGAATCATAATATGAGACCCCATAGCCTGTTCCAGTGTCTATTTGTGACAGGTTATGTCTCTTTAACAAGTGTCAAACTGTTCTTATTAATGCAGGTCTCCTTTATAATATGATTAGTTGGAAATATTAAGCAATAACTAGTATTTTACTGCTTGCCATTTAAAAAAAAAACTTTTGGAAGCTCGACTTTATTGAAATTAGCCTTACCCTGGGCTGCTCAGTTTGGCTTCAGGCTTCTGTTTTTCTATATGATTGTTTGTTTCCAAGCCCGTACATTAATCTTTCCAGAATAACATTTGTGTTAAATGAGAATTTCATATACACATACAGTGTGTTTTAACCATATTCACCTGCCACGCTTCCTCTAACTCCTCTAGGGCCATCCCACTTCCCACCCCTTCTCACTTTCAAGTCCTCTTTTCCTTTTTTCTTTTTTCTTTTTCATAACTCACCGTGTCCAACTTACACTGCCCATATATATATACTCGTGAGTGTGGGACCATCCACCGAAACATGGCTGGCCTACTAGGGACCAAACCCTTAAGAAACACTGACTCTCCTTTCCCCAAAAAGGATCAGCTATCCTTGCCTCCTCGTTGCCCTGAGCTCCCGAGCGTCTCCCCTCCATGCGGCACGCTGACTGGCTGGATCCTGTGCGCTCTCGTACAGGCGGTCACCGCTATAATTCCTGAGCTCAGTGGCCCTGTCATGTCCAGAAGACACTTTCACCCCTGCCTTCCATGTCCACTGTCTCCTACAATCTTTCTTCCTCCTTTTCCATGATAGTCCCTGAACCTTGGGAGGAGTGGAGGTCGCACATCAATTCTTCATTCTTCAAGGTCCTTATTCTCCATCATGATTTTCTATTATAGGCCCTGTTTTCAGTGACAGAACACATCAAGCGTTGCCCATCATGCATTACGTTTGACCTTACACTAGTCACACACGTGCACTCTACGAATAGCTCATGTATCTTCTTCCATGCTAGCTTTAAAATCAAAGCCCTTTTATGGCTGATGCTGGCTTCTTGGGGGCAGTGTGCACTAATGGATGTTCGCCATCAGATGCAGTTGAGTTTGCATCTTTGCTCCGTCTCCCTCTGGGTATCATTAAGCCTCTGCTCCTGTGAACATCATAGACTCTCTCACACAGTATTTCCAGGCATCTCGTCCATGGAATAGTTCACTCTTCTTGGAGGAGAAGCTATCTCAGAAATTATCCCCGTGCATATGTCTGTTCTTTAATATTACATTCTGTGGCCTTATAATCCCTGAATACCGCATCCATGGCCACTATTTGGGTGTCTTCCCAAATATCCATGTATGCACTTTTACCACGATGGTTTCAAAACTGTTCTATTGTTCTCTTCTTCTTCTTCTTCTTCTTCTTCTTCTTCTTCTTCTTCTTCTTCTTCTTCTTTTCTCTCTCTCTCTCTCTCTCTCTCTCTCTCTCTCTCTCTCTCTCTCTCATAATCCTACACAAAGTCCAATAAATTTGTAAAGCCTTCCCTTCTCATCTGTCATCAAGGCAATTATTAAAGTGAAGTCACCCCACCACTTTCTTGATCTTCTCTCTTTCTCCATCCAGTTTTTCCCTAAAACATGAACACAAGGCTTTGTTGACATGAGCCTGGCTCTGTGCACACGATGTGAGGGACACGGGCAGTGCCATGTGCAGCCCCTTGGCAACAGGCTGTGACTTGGACTTGATCCCAATTCACCACTAAGGCATTTTCCAGGAAACACCGGCTTCGCTATGTCATTTACACATCAAGATGTGCACAGTGCTGTGTTTTGGGGTGGCCTTGTGACTTGGACTTGTGGTTATGACTCAGCCACAGAACGTATCTTCCTGGAGCACTGTATTGATCTTTAGTGTCTTCTCCTGCCCAGAGAATGAGTAATGCTCTCTGCTTCTTTTCACCTAGAGCCCCCCTACTTGACTTTCAATGGTTATTCCTTTCAACCCACCTCACTGTCCTGCAAAGGCACAAAGTCTCAAGAATGTGTGTATTCCTTAGGTGGATCAGAAGTCCACAGTTGCCATATGTAAAAGGCAAAACACTGTGTTTCTCTTGCCTGTGTCCCTGTAAAAATATTTTCCTACCTATAATCTATGGACATTTAGTGATTTAGTGATTATTGTGTTTTCCTTCAATCTGGCAGTCTCCTCCTCCTCCTCCACAGTTGGGGACAACTTCAAAAGCATCCCAATAACAAGCAGGCCTTATGGTGAGGTTTGTGGTTCCTGAGCAACTCCTTTGGAGCAGCAAATATCTTATAGTAGGAACAGTAGGAGGTACCACATATGGGAGGGTAAGGGCATGATCTTGTGGAAAACAGGAATCCCAGTGGATAATCAGGACACAGCATGATATGGGCATCCATAATGACAAATATCTACAAATGCGATGGAGCTAATACCAAGCACACTGAATTCAAGGAAAGCTTTGAAATAAATAAATACATAAATACATAAAAATAGGAGGAGGAGAAAGCATCCCTTTTGGTTTATTTTTCCTTTTTAAAGACTTAGATTTTAAGTAATAAGAAAAACTATTTTATTTTTATTTTATATGTATATGAGTGCCTGTCTGTGCCCCACATTTGTGCAGTTCCCATAGAAGCCAGAAGAGGGTGTCAGATTCCCTCAGAACTGGAGTCATATAGACAGTTGTTAGCCCAGTGTGGGTGCTGGGAACTGAACCTGGGGCCTCTCCAGGAGCAACCGATGCCTTTAACCACTGATCTGTCTCTCTCTAGCCCTCATGCCTCTTTATATTTTCAATCCAGGCTTGATTTACCTCAGACACCCCCATTATAGAAACGTTTTATGGGATAAAATCCTTAATCATCCGCCTACCTTCCTCGTGCAGGTAACCAGCTCCGTCATTTCCGCGTTTCTTCCCTCTGCTTTCTCATCCCTCATCTTTGCAAGTTGTAAATACTATTGTCAACACCATGCAATGCCCTGTTCTTCTCCCTTGTCATTTTAAGAATTTTCCAGAAAGGGTACTAAGTTATTTGTAGCTCCTGTTGACCTTCCTCTGCACTCTGAAGCAATAGCCATAAGTTGATCAAGCTCTTCCTTGCATAAATCACCCAAAAAGCCTTGCGATGCCAGGGCTTTTGTTGAAAGAGCCTTCACTTCAAAAGTCTGTCATGGCCTGGCCAGAATTTTCCACTGAGGTTAGGCATGAAGGCATCCCATTCTCCTTGAGCTTATTTCTTAGTAATCCACTGGGGAGCTGTTCACACTCACATTCCAACACACACACACACACACACACACACACACACACACACACACACACACACACCTGAAAGATGCGGAGAAACAATTTTTCACACGCAGATGCTCTTGTTTATTTCTGTAGAGAAGACGCGATCCACTGGCTAAGTACAACTGTCTAAAGCCCAGGCAGATATCTTTGCTGGTTGTTCTCTGACTTTCACCTTATTTACAAATAACTTTCTGCACCTATGGTTTGTAAGCGGGGCTCCCTGAGGGCTCCAAGAATCAGCCCCATGGATGGAAAAGAGATCTTCATACTGAGTCGGGAGAGGGAAGATAAAGAAAATTAGCAGGTAGCAAGCTGTCCTGGACTCACTGTAGTCAGAAAGTATCCTCCGGCTGATTGAGATCCCAGTACAGCACCTGGTTCCCAAAGCTGGAAGAGTGGGGGGGTCGCATGCTCAGAGAACTGTGTTCCTGTGCTCTCGCTCTCTGTAGGACCAGAGTTTTGGCGAGTCTGGCACTTCTCTGTGAGACAGATGTCAGTTTCCCCCAAGCAAGCTCGCCTGTTAGATCAGGTAATCCTGAAATGTATTTCTGAGCTTGTGTGGAAAGTCTTTATACCACACATTTTACCTTTTGGTCCTTTCTTGACATATAGTTGAGTGGCTCAGCCATCACCACCACCCACAGGCAGAATTGCATCCTCTACCACACTGAAACCCCAGGTCCCCAGCTACCACTCAAAAATACCATGCCCCCTCAGATGTTTCTGTGTGTTTTGGTTTAAACTTTGACATTTTTAGCTTTTGCCACATAAGCCTTTTGGGGACATCTGAAATCCAAATTGTGAAGCCATACACAGTGATTTATTCGTCTATTTGGGACATTTAAGGTGTTCTCACACATCCTATTAATTGCTGATGTCAGAAGGCTGTGATAAATAGTTCTTTACTAATATTTGAGAGTATTTTCTACTTCCTAAAGGCATAGTTCAAACTGATTAGTTGCACTCCCTAAAGCTGTACTGAAGGGGTTTCTTGATCCGTATGAGCTAAGAGCAGTGCAAGGGAAGATAGCTAGCATGACCAGGTGTGTTAGCGTGTAGCTTCCATGTCAGGGATTAGGTAGGAAAACAGAGTCCTGGGTCACTTAAGACCTGAATGCTGCTGAGGGGCTTTAGTCGCTATGTGCAGGTCATCTGCTGGGTGAGGAGGTGTGATTTATTCACAGACCACTGGCTGAGGCGTTGGGTGTGACTCAAATATATGCGACTGGACTCTGAGGGACCAGTTATAGGGTATAGTTGTAAAGTAGGTGAGAAATATTGGTGGAATGTTGACATGGGGAAGGGCACGGGGAAGGCATTGGAGGGAGAGATGGAGGTGGGAGCCTATTCCAGCAAACCTAGGAGATAAATCAGCAAGGCACAGATGCGTGCTTCCCAGCTCGTAGCATGATGACCGTGTCTGCATTTAAAGCAAATTATGTCTCTTCCCTGAGATTTAAATAAAAACAGCAGCAGTTTCCACACTACCCCTCAGACACTGTCCCAGGAGCGTTAGCTTCCAAGGGTGGAAAGAGTTTTTCTTTATCATAAAACAAACAAACAAATAAATCTTGGCCAGCTTTGGCTTATCTTTTAATTTGTCCTTCCAGCTCTAAAACACTTGCCCAACTGGGGCACGTGGACAAAGATTCTTTTCCGGTAGATAACAGTTTGACTCGGCACAGTCTTTTCTTCTCTCCACTGTGGAAGTGTGCTCCAGCTTTGTCTTCCTGTACCAGTTCAAGTGTCCTTTGGCAATTAAGGAGATAGGACATACCACATCATTTCCTTTTGTGTGACTTAAAATTTGCTGTGTAAGTCAACACCTTTTAACAGCATTCGTGTTTGAAGATAGGACATGGACATTTAAATACGATAATATTCCATGTGCAAAATCAATACGTGCAATCCCTATGTCCCACAGGTAGATGTAGGAGCATCAGGAGTTCAAGGCCATCAGGACCACACCATCAGTTGAATGGCAGCCTGGGATTTGTAGACACCATCTCAAATATGTTTTAAGGTCAAACCATGATAAATGGTTCAGGAAAAACAAAGTAATAATTAAGAGGACAGAGGAAGTTCACAGATTTAAGCGGGACGAACAATATCCTAGCTTCCTCCCCCACCCAAAAAAAAAATCTAAGCCTGGCAGATGCTGAAGGGGATAGGCTTGGACACTTGAAATGGGGGTGAGGGCAGTTTGAGTACTAATAAAAAGTCAAAGCCCAAATTCAATGTCCGTTTCAGTAGGATTTTTGAAAAGCTTTTGCTCACATGCCACACATGTCTGCACTGGACAAGTTATTCCTAGATTATCCCTGTCCACTAGTCAGTCAGCCAGCCAGGAGCATCCCTTCCTCAGGTGATGTAACCGCAGCATCACTTCCTCAGGTGATGTAACCGCAGCATCCCTTCCTCAGGTGATGTAACCAATATGCATTTTTAACATAGGTCTGTTTGCTGCCTGAGCCCCCGTTACAGTATTCCAATAACTCCTGGTCCCATGAAGAGGTGGTCATTTTCTCTTCCCAGGAAAGGGTGTTCAGGGGCACATTGAACACAGGTACATAAGAAAGACGAGACAAGTCCGTGTGTAAAACATCCTGCATGAGCAGGTGTCCTATGGATCAAAGAATGGCCTGCCTGCCCATAGCCCAAACACCTTGAAATCGAAGGCATAAGACTTACTGAACTCTTGTAGGTGAAGACAAGGCACCTACAGCAAAACCTTCTCCTGAACAGTGCGTGAGGCAGACAACCCGCCTACAAGGTTTGTTCGGCATGTCTCAAAAGTTTTGCCTGGCCTTGGCAGCTGTTTCCAGCCAAGCTTTTCTGTGCTTTATGTCTTGACCACATGCTCAGCATATAAAGCATAGACCACAGAAGCGAGAAAATAAGGGATCAGATCCAAATACCATCATCAAAGCCAAGTGGGAATGGCGGCCCACCTGTAACTCCAGCGTTTGGAAGGAAGAGACCAGATCTTTAGAGTAACCTTGGTAGCTGCACTAGGATCAGTGGATCAGTGGATCAGTGAGCTCTGGGTTCAACTGAGAGACCCTGCCTCAGTGAATAAGTCGAGAGCCACTGAGAAAGTTACGCAATGTCAGACCTGAACCTCCATGAACGCACATCCACCCACACACATGAAGACATCTACATGCGTGCACACCACATATGCGTACAAACAAATAAAGGCATAACTGAGCGCACCCAAGTCCTCTCCCACAACTCTCACTGTTGTCCATGCCATGAACCCCAAATGACAGTAAAAGGTAAAATCAAAGTAGATTTTGACACTCAAGTCCCCTTTTAAGGTAGGAGGGGACTCTTGTCTGTGTTAGCAGGCACAACATGAGCGTAGCACCTACTCGGACATGAAAATGTCTAGCCTGGTGCAAAAAGGAACACACTTTTAATATTGAAAAATGGAAGGCTCACTATGGAGTGATTCAAACACTCAGATCAGACCTACCCTTACACCCAGCAGCCAATCTGCGTGTAAGAGCAGCCAAAGGTGCTGACCCTCCATAAGGACAGGAAAGCTATGATCCTTGTAGGCAAAGGAATGTTTCAAAGTCATGTGATTGGGCCGAGACTCTGCTTAGGAGATCCGTAACTCCTAAAGTGGGAAACAAACGAGCGTTTCCCAGCCGAACAGAAACAGCCCAGCCTACCTTTATCCTGCCTCCCTCACGCATATTCCTGGTCGGAACAGATATCTATGTTGCTTTTTTTAGGGAAATGACTCTGTGGTTAAGAGTGCATACTGCTCTTGTGGAGGACCCAAGTTCAATTCCCAGCATCCACATTTGGCAACTCTGAACCCCAGATTCGGGGTTTTCCATAGCCTCCAGTTTCCAAGGCACCTGAACTCATGTGCGTATAAACACACACACACACACACACACACACACACATGCAAGCAAGCACATAATTAAAAATAAGTCTTTAAAAGACTGATAGTTATTAACTACATCCATCAGGTTTGACTTATTCTATTGTGCCCTTGTTATACAAATTAGATTAACATTCTGCCATAGTTATGTATTTGTAAATATTTGATTATTTACGTATATTCATTTATTGTGTGTGTCTAGGGCAGAGTCTGTGCATCTGCATTAGAGCTCCTTTAGGGGTCAAGGAGACAACTTGTGATAATCCGTTCTCTCTTTCCACTGTCTCACCAACCCAGATGTTCTCAACATTTGGAAACTGAACCATAAATGCTATTCCTGGCTTGATTAACTATGTTCCCAATACTATTCAGGTCCCTACTATTCATCCCAAATCGGCCAGAAGAAACTCTAAGAGAATGACACTCCATTTCCCCTAAGGAGAGTTTGGGTAGGTGTATGTTTGCTCTCTTGGGCTACAGATGCTTGTTTTCATTGGGAGTTGCTTATAAGTTATGATTGGTCTTATTCAGAGAGAAAATGAGGTTGGACTCAAAGATGTTTCTCATCTTCTATATCTTTCATAGATATAGAGATAGGGAAAAGAAAGAAGAGGGGATATAGAAATATATAGGGATGACAGGATTAAAAGTAGATTATTAAATCTACTCCTCAACCTAAGGCCTTATTTGTTACTAACAAAAAAGGTTATCTTTAATTCATTCGTATAGAACTTTGTATATTGATACAAAATAAGATTAACTTTGATACACTGATATAGAATACAAATTTAAAACTATTCTCCACACACATTAGATAGATAGATAGATAGATAGATAGATAGATAGATAGATATAGAGATATATATTTCTACTCTAATATGAGTTTTTTGTTTTTTTTAAAGCATAACATTCAAGGGTTCCATGGCTCACTTGGGAAATTGTTGAAAATAGAAACAAAATTTAAAACTAGCAAAGACAGTAACCTCACTTTTAGGACTAACAGATACTAGATGTAGCCACTGCATCTTGCATGCATACTTTAAATACTATGTAGCCAACAGTTGATAAAACTATAATTCTAATCCCTTGGGTACCATTAAAGACTTACTATTTCCTGGTAACTTTAAATTTTAATTACTTAAAAACATCCAGGGGATAACGTAAGAGTCTCCTCTTTGGATTGATTTAAGTCAATTACTCAGCATCTAATTTGATTCCAATACTTTGTCATTCTGGAATCATGGACTGTGAGGTTCTAAATGTGTGGACTCACTGGGTCCAGTGTGATGTTGAAGTATCTTGAGACGTTTTCTCAGATTGCTTTCTTGGAGGATAGTAATGATTGACAGCTGACCAGCAGGGTGGGGAGTGTCTCACTAGTGCCAGCTGGAACCCTGAAGCTGTACTCCATAAAGCCTCTCTCTCTTCTGATCGTCAACTATTAGGATAACTTCAGTCCCTGCTTTGATTTGTTTACTGAATTACTAACACAATTTTATACCTTATATAAGTTGACGTTGCTTGGCCCATGTGTCCTAATTTGAGATGTTAGAACAGAAAGTGGCCTGTGAGCTAAAATTAATAAATAATAAACGTGTTAACTAGTTCTAATATTTTTGTAGAATTGGGGGTAGATGATGCTTCTTCTTACCTGAATATATTTTATTTTTATGGTGCTTTTTAAAAAGTTATGTTGTAAAATGTGTGTTTCATGGGGTGGAGAGGTGGCTCAGCAAGTAAAGCATTTGCCTCTCAATCATGCAAATGAGTTCGGATCCCCCGCACCACGCCAAAAGTAGACACAGTACTGTAACCCTAGCACCAGGAGGGACAGAAGCAAGAGTGAATTCCAGGAGCTCATCACATCTGGACTGAGCCCGTCCAGCTCAGTGGAAACCGCTGCCTCAAAAATAAATATTTAAATGTGTACCTAAGGACCAAGACTGCATGTGTTCATAGGCAGACGTTCACGTGACTGGAGCATGCTTATTCATACAGATCAGAATAGGAGAACAATAATTTTCTAACTATAAGAAAGTCATCCAACAAATTGGGGGTCATCTATTCAGTGGGACACTACTTAGCAATCAAATAAAGCTACTTACATTCAGCGAGGCATGGATAAATTGGAGAAACATTATTTTGAGCACAAGATATCCCAGGAAAAAAACTATGTACTTTATGATTCCATATTCATGAAGCAGTGACAAAGAAAAACTAGCCTCCAGGAACAGAGGTCACAGTGGCAGCTGTGTGACAGAACGTGGACACTCACTATGAACAGGAAAGGACTTTCTGGGGTTACAGAGTGATGTGCCTCTTTATCTGGGTGCTGAGTGTATAACATGCTCACGCCTAAAGACCATCGCTCGTGTGTAAAAGCCATGCCTTCCCCTGCACTACAACTTCATTTAAAGAAATTCCATAGCAAGCCCACAGACTTTACACATCGGTCGAAGTCACATTCTATTCCAGTGGAAACTTTGCTGGTGGAAAGTTTTAACCATTTTCTCTGACTACTTAAAGATGTTCATGTGCACAGCCTAAGTAAGAGCCAATGGCTGCATATCACTTGATGAAGGGAGTAAAGGAAAGACACGTGTGGAAAAAAAAGTCGCCAAGCTGGGAGGCCTCAATGTGTTTGTTTACGAAATCTAGAATTGAACAGAGGTAGCTTAGGAGCAAGATCCTGCACTGTAGTAACCCCGTTCAACATGGCATTTAAGTGTCCTGGTCCCTAGTCACATTAATCAGCTAGACACACAGGAAGAGTGCCAACCAGCTCTACTGCTCTAGCCAAGTGATATAATTAGACCAGGGTCAAGCTCTAAGGACAGAGCCTGCCTCTACCTTAAAGCTAAGGCTTACAGCTCCCTCCTAACCAGAAAGAGCAGCGGGGCAGGGGGAGGGGGGAGAAGCTGGGTAAGTTAACCATTGATCATCAGAATAACTCTGAGAAGCATCCTATGTGTTACAAATCTCTTGTACATTATTGCCCACTTTGTGTCTCGCAAGAGTCTCTAAGATGCACAGGGCAAGTATGGAAATAGACCCTGAATTTCATTAAAAGAGAACTTGAACTCAGAAAGTTGGTCCCCCAGAGCTTAGGTGGGTATTCTCCCAGAAGCTCCTGCTCCGTCCACTGTACCTCTTGCTGTGAGCATGGCACATCCCCCCGAGTCAGTCCTGCTGTGTTTAAGGGACAGAGGGGGTGCTGAAAAGCACCTTTGCTTTGGCTGGAACATGGTTGCCTGGGAAGCCCGAGTCACTCTAAACCAAATGGCCTAAGACCCCAAGGAAACCAAAGCAAACCCGCCTGGCTTCGGGTAGCTTGCTTTGTCCTCTCTCTTAATCTGCCTGTTCTCTGTCTCTCAATTTCTCTGAATCACTCTCTCCCTCCTTCCCCTTTCTCCTTTCCTTTATTTCTCCTTTCTTCTCTCCACTCTTCCTACCATTTTCTCTTCCCTCTCTTTCTTTCTCTTCCTCTTTCCCTTCATCATCTCTTCCTCTCTTTTTCTCTCTCCCATGCTTCTTTTCCTCCTTCTCTCTCTCTACTTTCCTTCCCCATCTGTTTCTTTTTCTCTTCTTTTTCTCATTTCCTCTCCTCCATCTCTCTATCTCTCTACCTATCTATCTATCTATTTATCTTTTTTGGCTTCTCTGTGTTTCTCTGTGTAGCCTTGGCTGTCCTGGATTCCCTTTGTAGACCAGGCTAGCCTCAAACTCACAGCGACCCACCTGCCTCTGCCTCCCAAGTGCTGGGATTAAAGGTGTGCGCCACCACGCTCAGCTTCCTCCATCTCTCTTACATGCCTCCTTTAGGCTTTTTCCATCTCTCTCACATGCCTGGTCCACCCCTTCTCCATCAATGGAAACCACTCTCCAGTTGTCTTGGTAACAGGACAATCGCGTTCATGACCACCAGAATATAGTTACTGCTATTCCTGGACATTATTTCGTCTCTCCCTTTTATTTCCCTTTAAATAGCAGTTGTGTTGTTAACCTAAGTTAAATAAGGTGACCTGTGACAAGGAGTAACTCACCCTTGATCCCCTCATTTCCACAAGCAGGATTTGCCCATCATGAGGCTCTAGATGTGCTCAGGGTGGGGGGGCAGGACAGAGTGTTTGGGGAGAAGGAGACAGGTTATGCATTTCCCTGGCTTTGTCAATGAGAAACGACTGAGTAATAAATGGGTTCACCCCCTCCTTTCATGTAGAAGCCTAGAAGGATGAAATGGCGTGGAAGGAGAGGGCGATGGCAAGTAGGTCAGCGTCAAGAAAGAGGAAACACACAGTGCATGTCTGTGATTTTTCTCCTTGCTTACCTGCTCGGCCCATTCGCCCTATTGATTCACAGTGTGGCCCTGTGACATCTTTTCTAACTTTACTTTCCATGTTTGGAGTATTCTACAGTTCAGCTCACTTAGGTTTCCCATGCGTATGTAACGCTACCTCTTAAACCTGACTCCAACAAACTCCTCTTTGGAGTTTCTTCTTGTCTCCACCCTTCAAATCCCCCCATCCTTACCCATTGAACACTTGCCATGTAAGCAGTGTGCAAAGAAGCATGTAATCAGACCGACCGCTCTTTTACTACTTTGCTAGTCAGGATAGATTAGGCTTTGCTGCACTACCAAAAAAAAATGTCTACTCTTTGTGGCTTACCACAAGCAAGATTCCTCACTGTTTTCCAGGGGTTCTGCTAACACCGCAGGCAGCTGAGTTGACAAAGCAACCTGCTCTCAATTCTCTCTTCATAGCTATTTTCCAGTATCTGTCACGTACCTGTAGCTGCCACAAAGACAGCTTGTGGCTTTCCCATGTGACTTAAAGAGGGCCACTTGGCCCACTAGAAGGACCGTGCTGAGCAGCTAAGACCCTTGAGGTTATGATCCTCATTCTGCGTGTGGGAAACTTGCCTTCAGAGAAGATACGCACTTGACAGGAGAGTGTTATTCTGGGGAAAAAATAGAAATGTGAAGGCCTCCATCACTCCCTGGAACCAGGATCAGAGTGTAGAGCCACATCAACACCCTAACTTATGGAAAGACTTTTCTGTGGTTCGAGTGCCAGATCTAGATTTTTTTCCAGCTCACTGGAGGCTTGACTTCAGTGTGCTTCAGTGTCCTCCTCCAAAGATCGCCAATAGTTTTTTTTTAACCTCAAGAAATGGTCGTGGGTCAGTTGTGTGTGTGGCGTGCCCAGAACACAACAGACATCTTCAGTAGCACATATTCACTTAATTTCACTCTCACTTCATCGACAACTTTGAAAAAGTGATTCTGACACTCCAAAGAGACATTTCATTTGCTAGCTCCACAAAGGAGATGATGTTGCCCCAGAGAATGAGATTCTAAAGGATTCATAGTGTTCAATATGCATAGCACTAAGGAAGGTGAAAAAGCTCTCACCAGTACCCAGATCTCTCTCTCTCTCTCTCTCTCTCTCTCTCTCTCTCTCTCTCTCTCTCTCTCTCTCTCTCTCTCTCTCTCTCTCACACACACACACACACACACACACACACACACACAACAAATCTTTCTTTTTAAATTGTATTTTACTTTTGATGTGCATGGATGTTTTGCCTACATATATGTCTGTGCATCACATGTGTACCTAATGCCCACAGTGGCCAGAAGAGGGCACTGGATATCCTAGGACTGGAATTATAGAAAGTTGTGAGTTGCCACCACGTGGTGCTGAGACTAGACGCAGGGTCCTATAAAAGAGCAGCCAGTGCACAGTGGACGTACCTGCTGAGCCCTCCCTCGAACCTCCAAAGCCACAGAACCGTCATCCTAACTCCAGACTGGCGACATCAATGAATCTGTAATAACACAAGAAGAGGAAAAAAGGAGAATGGTAAACGTCATCTAATTGGGCAGGAAATCACACAGGGTGGATGAACAGCAGAAAGCACTGGGTGTGGGAAGGAGTGTCAACTGGTTTTTTCATGACTACTAAGAGCCGTGAGGACCTAGTCACATCTCAGCAGCACTGTGTGGCTCTGAATCCTGTCTTAGCTGCTTTTCTGTTGCTGTGATAATATAGCCCCATAAAAGCAACTCAGAGGGAAAGGGTTCACTCTGCTTTACAGTTCCAGGATTACACGTTCCATCACTATGAGGAAGATGTGGCTGCCGGCAGCTGACTAGCGGTGGCCCAGCCGCACCCAGGAAGCAAAGAGAAGTGGTAGCAATGGGTTATTGCTAACTCACAGTTAAGGAGTGGCTAGTACTTGTGTTTCATTGTGCTTGGCCGACTGGCCAGCTGTAGTTGGCTTTTCTTTTATTTTGTGGGGTTTTTTCTTAGACACAATCTTTATATGTAGCACAGGCTGGCTTTGAACTAATGATTCTTCACCCTTGCCTTCCTGATTATTGAGCTTACAGCTGTGTTCTACGATGGCATAAAGCAGTCTCTGTCTCTGTCTCTCTCTGTGTCTCTCTGTCTGTCTCTGTCTGTGTCTGTCTGTCTGTCTGTCTGTCTGTCTGTCTCTCTCTCTCTCTCTCTCTCTCTCTCTCTCTCTCTCTCTCTCTCTCACACACACACACACACACACACACACACACACACACACACACACCTGTGATTGTCTTACAAACTCCATTCCCATAAGATAAAATGTTACCAATTGTAAGGGAGTCTTGAAGCTCTGAGGTAACTTTCCTAAGATTGAAAAAGAAAGAAAACCTCCAGTCTGGGAGGGTGAACTTTCCATGTTTTTCCCACTGTGTATGAGACGGAACTGCAGGAGAACTGTGGTACTTCTGTGAAGGGGGAGACCCTGTCTTAGTCATCTTTGTACCCAGTTCCTGCACAGAACAGAATGGAGGAAGGGAGTGACGTAAGGAGCACTCTATTTTCAGAAGATAAATCCGGCAGCAGTGAGTAGGACGAAGAGAACAGAGAAGGCCTGGCAGCGCAGAGAAAAGTTTAGATGTTATTACAGTGATGAGAAAGGTCATGAGATGACCAACAGGCAGGGGAGGAGAGACAGAGAGAGAGAGAGAGAGAGAGAGAGAGAGAGAGACAGACAGACAGACAGACAGACAGACAGAGAGACAGAGAGAGACAGAGAGAGAGACAGAGACAGAGACAGAGACAGAGACAGAGAGAGAGACAGAGACAGAGAGACAGAGACAGACAGAGAGACAGAGAGAGAGACAGAGAGACAGAGGCAGAGACAGAGACAGAGAGACAGAGACAGACAGAGAGACAGAGAGAGACAGAGACAGAGAGAGACAGAGACAGAGAGACAGAGAGACAGAGACAGATGGAGACAGACAGAGAGACAGAGAGACAGAGAGAGACAGAGAGAGACAGAGACAGAGACAGAGACAGAGACAGAGGCAGAGACAGAGACAGAGACAGACAGAGAGAGAGGAGCAAATGGGACAGAGGAGACTAGAAAGAGTGAGTGAGTGGAGTTGACAGGCATACAGGCCTGCGCAGGTGGAGAGGAGGCCTAGGCTGTTTGATGAACAAACAGGCACTCACATAGCAAGTCTTTCACCATCATCAGCTCTGCCAGGAACTGTTATAAACACTGAGGTGCTGTGATGGGATGCAAATAGGGACTTTTGCTCTCACTGGACTTGTATACTCGCTGGAAGATGAGTTGGTCCCACTGAGAAACAGAATCAATAGGAGAGACACAGAGATAGATGGCAAGAAGGGAGACAGGGGGACACAAGGGAGAAGAGATGGAGGAAGAGATTTCAAGGGTTTGGACTACTTGGATGTAGGGCTAGCAGAACTAAAGTTGCTCTGCAGGGCAGGTCTTGGGATGCACACTTTTGGACAGGACTTGATGCTTCAAGTGCCAAGGCAGGATATTTTCTCCGAGAAAACTTGGCTTTGCTGAGAGCCTTCAAGTGCTTGGGTAAGATCCACCTAGATCAGAGAATCCTCTACCCACGTCTTCACAGCAAGTCCTGGGCCAGGGCTGGCTGAACAACCAGGCAGCAGAACGTCGCTAAGAAGACCCGTGGGACGGCAGTGCGAGAAGTAAATACCGGCCTCTGTGGAGACTTGGGTTGAGCCTCTCATGCTTGAGTAGACAGATCCCCGTTTCATGAATGACTGAGGATATGGACCAACTTGTCTAAGTGTTAAGAAGGGCTAACAATTGGTCCTGATGCCATCGGATCTCCCACATAGGTGTCAAAAACACATTACAGATATGCTACCCAGGAATAGTCCAAGGGACCAAAATGGTCAGCTTCTTCCAGGGGCAACACAAGATGCTTAAGGGGTTTAGACAAGAACCTGTCTCAATATGGATTCTGAACCAAGGGGTCAACATGACTTTCGGGGAGGGGTGGGGAACAGCTTCACCTGGCTTGGGTATCAGACAGCCTCTTCTGCTAACCACGGAAGCCACGGAGAGATCTGTCTTCCTCACAGTGCTGCAGTGTGACTGGCCCGCTTCCCAGTGCAGGCTGTTCCAAGAGCCATTTTGCCCGTACCCTTCATCTGCCAGAACATTCTTCCCTCCCCTTCATGTGTGGGTGACTACCACTCAGCTCCCAGCCCTGCCGTTTCCTCAGGGTTTCACTGCACTTAACCGCTGATCACTCTTCCAGCTGGAAGCCCCCACCCCAAATTCTGGGTACTCCTTTCTTTCAAGATATTTATTTCATCAGCCTCAATCTTAGAAGAGGAACCCCGATTGCCAACATTCTCTGTTCTAATCCTAAGTGTTAAACACAAGTGTTGCCAATACATTCCCCCATGAAAACAATGAACGCACGAAATCAAGTTCCCAGGGGTGTCCTGAACTGCAGGGTGTCCTGAGCTGGAAAGAGGACCGTGTGGTCTCAGTACTGCTGTCCTTCGAAGCCCCAGTCTGCTCCTTCCTGGCCTTTCATTGCAGGGCCATGCATGTTCATGTATGCGTGGGTGATGTGGAGGTGTAAGGTTAACCATGAACGTCATGCCTCATGCGCTGTCTACCTTGGTTTTTTTTGTTTTGTTTTGTTTTGTTTTGTTTTGTTTTGTGACAAGATTTCTCACTGAAACCAGGGTAGGGGGTGGTCACCATTTTTTCAGGCTAATCTTGCTGGCCAGTGAGGCGGAGCAATCCAGCTGTTTCTGCCTCACTGGTGAGTGCCAGGATGACGAGGAAGCAGGAGCACCTGGCTTTTGACACACGCCCTGAGGAATGTAGCTTGCACAACGAAAACGTTATCAACTGAGCTCTCAGCCCTGGTCCTAGCCCACAGACTGCTTAATCATCCTTGGGCATGCTCAGCGTCTGCGTTCTTCTCCATGAACCTCTCCAGTTAGACGGTGGACTTTTTTTTTTTTAATGGAAATGAAAAGATCCAGGCAGGGATGGGGTGTTCTAAACAAACCTTCCTACCGAAAGCAGAAAGTTCTGGCTGTTCTTGACCGGGGTGGGAAGTCTTAACATCTGCCCATGGGGAGTCTTTTGGGTGAGGAAGTTTCTGATGCAAAGAGCCCATTGGAGTCTCCAAGCTGGCTCCTGAGCCATGTTGGACATTCAGATAGGATGTTGTCTTCACACCCCTTTCTCCTGGCAGGCTGACGAGGCCTTACAGCACCTGGCATTTGATACAGACAGGGCAGTTGAGCACAGAGCTGTGCACAGACAGTTATGTCACCCACAGTGAAGCCACGATCCTTTGCGTCTTCTGACTTGACAACCAACAGGCCACCAAAGCAGCTTAAACTGTCCTTCGTGTTTTCTATCATTTCCAGGGGCTCCTCTGCCCTTCTGCGTTTAGTGCCCAAATACGAATGGGCATCAGCCCTTACTTTGCAGATATCTTCTGATTGGGGCAAAGAAACTTTTAGGTGGAGGAAGGAGACATAAGCCTTTATAAGTCATCATGTGCAGGGGACCTTCCGCCCTGTTCTCTTGCTGCTGAGGAAGGGGAGAGATCTCTGTTTCCACAGCCTCCACCTTTAAAACAAAACAAAACCCTGCAAGAGTCCATTGCAATCCTCATGGAGTGCTCTTGCGATTCCGGAAGATTTGAGGTCAATCTGCACAAGGAAATACTTTGGTGCAGGAGTCCTAGCTCTGCCCCTCAGCGGTTGAGGGACCTCGGACAGGTCAGTGGGCTGTAGCGGTCGAGGGCTGCCTCAGTTACTAAGGTGTGCGGTTCTCTTTCCAGGCACCTTTTCCACAAGTCCTGTGTTGACCCCTGGCTTCTAGACCATCGCACCTGTCCCATGTGCAAGATGAACATTCTTAAGGCCCTAGGGATCCCGGTAAGCACAGCACAGCCTGGAGCCTTGTCGTGTCTGTCTTTTCACATTGCCCCCAAAGCAGGAAGACAGCCCCCTTACCTGGATTTTCCCACGCCCTCTTGTTGTCCTCAGCCAAGGAACTCTGTGGCTGAACCTTCCCTCCCCTTGCCCTGCTCAGTCTGATCACACCATGGCCACCATGTGTCTGTGAGCCGAGGAAGGTGCTGCTTGCGTGCCTCACAGGCGTCTCTTCAGAGGTGGGTGAGACACCAGACACTGTCCAATGGGTCAGTTGGACACTAATGGCCTCTTTGGTTATCACACCTGCTTTGTCCACAAGGAGATCTTCACGTCTCACTTCGGGTGCTTGCTGCCTTCCAGTTCCTGAGCATTCAGCGGGAGCTTACCCTGACCCTCCCCTCCCCCCACCCAGTGGGAGCAGAGGTCCAAGACCAGGAGTGCAGCTTAAAGCATCCGCTAAACTCACATCTCTGGAGACTGAGCACAGAGGAAGTCAGAGTCAGAGCCACATAAGCCCAGCGCTGCCATCAAGCGGCTTCTCATTCCACCAGCTGGCTGGATGTCCCAGGGAAAGCTTTTTCCAGGACTGCATTAAGTGAACACCACAAGTAGTAACTAATGAGATACCAGCTGCTAGGTGTCGTCCTCGCTGGGCCTATGAGGACAGGAAACAAGCCAGACTACCAAACCCAAGATGTGTATGGGGAGGGAAACATTGGCATTGTCTGAAAGGAGCCACCTTGCTGCCACCTGTCTGATGCCACTCCAGCTCAGCCCTGGCCACGCCCCACCCCCACCTTGCTGCCACCTGCCTGATGCCACTCCAGCTCAACCCTGCCCACGCCCCACCCCCACCTTGCTGCCACCTGCCTGATGCCACTCCAGTTCAACCCTGCCCACGCCCCACCCCCACCTTGCTGCCACCTGCCTGATGCCACTCTAGCTCAGCCCTGCCCACGCCCCACCCCCACCTTGCTGCCACCTGCCTGATGCCACTCCAGCTCAGCCCTGCCCACGCCCCACCCCCACCTTGCTGCCACCTGCCTGTTGCCACTCCAGCTCAGCCCTGCCCACGCCCCACCCCCACCTTGCTGCCACCTGCCTGATGCCACTCCAGTTCAACCCTGCCCACGCCCCACCCCCACCTTGCTGCCACCTGCCTGATGCCACTCCAGCTCAGCCCTGCCCACGCCCCACCCCCACCTTGCTGCCACCTGCCTGATGCCACTCCAGTTCAACCCTGCCCACGCCCCACCCCCACCTTGCTGCCACCTGCCTGATGCCACTCCAGCTCAGCCCTGGCCACGCCCCACCCCCACCTTGCTGCCACCTGCCTGATGCCACTCCAGCTCAGCCCTGGCCACGCCCCACCCCCACCTTGCTGCCACCTGCCTGTTGCCACTCCAGTTCAACCCTGGCCACGCCCCACCCCCACCTTGCTGCCACCTGCCTGATGCCACTCCAGCTCAGCCCTGGCCACGCCCCACCCCCACCTTGCTGCCACCTGCCTGTTGCCACTCCAGTTCAACCCTGGCCACGCCCCACCCCCACCTTGCTGCCACCTGCCTGATGCCACTCCAGCTCAGCCCTGCCCACGCCCCACCCCCACCTTGCTGCCACCTGCCTGATGCCACTCCAGCTCAGCCCTGCCCACGCCCCACCTCCACCTTGCTGCCACCTGCCTGTTGCCACTCCAGTTCAACCCTGCCCACACCCCACCCCCACCTTGCTGCCACCTGCCTGATGCCACTCCAGCTCAGCCTTGCCCACGCCCCACCCCCACCTGGCTGCCACCTGCCTATTGCCACTCCTATTACAATAAAGAATAAAGGGGATGCAAATGGTCCAGGATGCTATTAAAGGATGAGGGCCAGATCACACATCAAAGGGCTAAGTAGGACTATCAGAGGGCTCTGTTGGATGATGTGCCTCTGGACCGGCTGTGGCTGCCTTGGCTGTCCTGGGCCAGCTGCCTCAATGGCAGTTGATTTACCAAACACAAAGCCACTCAAGAGACTGGAGCTTTGAGCTAGATTTTAGGCACATTGTGCTAGATGTTCAGTCAGAGTTGTGCACATGAAGTGCTTTCAAAGATCAAACCAATCACCACGAATGTCAAGCACGAGAGGAAATGTGTATCTACTAGACACTGGTGACTGTGCCTTTCACATTTCCAGCTGTAACTGACTATTTTAAGGAAGAAATGAAAGTGTACATGTTTTCTTGCAAGTGTGTGTGTGTGTGTGTGTGTGTGTGTGTGTGTGTGTGTGTGCATGGATGTGTTTGCATGTATATGTGTGTGCAACCGAATGAGTACATGTGCATATGTATTACTTCATACATGCATTGTGTGCATGTGGGTCTTGATTGGGTTTGTTTTCTCAGCCAGTTGAAGACTCAAGAGGCAGGAGGTATGTAAAGCAGGAGGGATGGCAGCAGATAAAATTCAAGTGGCACGGACAGAATTAGCTGTTGAAGGAAGACATTTGTTGACGGTGAAGAAACACACGCACACAGCAAACTCAGAGAAAAAAACCTGCAGAGCAGGAGGCAGGGGCCTGAAAAAAACTAAACTGCAGTCTTTTCCTGTGAGCTGGGCTTTTAAAGCCTCTGAAGAATCTTCCTCCCATACGTTAGGGTTGGTCAGTTTGAAGACAGACAAGATGGTTGATTGGTCCGCAACTGTTGTGTGCTTGATGTCCTGATATGGCCAGCCAGTCAGCCAGGAGAGCAGTGGGCCAGGGGCTGCTGGTAGAAGACAGAAGCCATCAGGAAGATGCTCCAAGGAAAGCCTTACCTAGGATTGCATACAGTAAACACCACACCTGGGA
The DNA here is from genome assembly GCF_964271855.1 of Acomys minous. Lineage (NCBI taxonomy): Eukaryota > Metazoa > Chordata > Mammalia > Rodentia > Muridae > Acomys > Acomys minous. The sequence continues at coordinate 44,365,734 of NC_140496.1, read as the reverse complement.
GCTTATGAGACACCCTCTGCTGGGCGTAGTTTTCTCTGGGCCAGTGAGAACCAGAAACAAGCCAGACCACCAAATCCATGAGGTACAAAGGAAGATGAGGGGACAACACAGGAGAAAGAAGCTGGCCGTTTTGGAGATCCACCACTTATTACCTCGCTCTGACACCTCTTTCTAGCCGTCTGCCTACAAGGGAATCTGTCTAACTCCTTGTCTCTCATATGCATGAACGCATGCATGTGCTCACATGAATATGTGTGTATGTGCCCTTACGTGCATGCATGTGTGAGCTTGTATGTGTATGTGCACGTGCTGACATAGGCATGTATGTTCTTTCATGTGTGCATTGTGAGCTTACATATATGTACTCACACATGTGCTTGCCTAAGTGCATTGTACACATGCATATATGCAAATATGCATGTGCATGACTTCATATACTCCTTATTACTTGGGACAATTTCACAGCCTTCTTGTCAGCTCTGCTCCCTTAAGTCAGGACAAGAATGGAAAGATCCCTCCCTCTGTGCTTAAATTCTGTGCTGAATATCGGATTTCAATTTTTTTCCATGGAAGTATAATTTCTCCAGAAGCTACTTCTAATTGAATTTCCAAATATTGATGTTAATTGTTTCTAAAATAGAAATACTGTGTGGCCCTTTTGGCTTACCTCCAAACTAAATAACGTTTTAATTTTTAGCAGTTGGACACTCTGGCTGAAACTCTGATTCCTAACAAATCTGTGTAAGATTTGACTCAGCACACTCAACTCCCAGAAAGATAAACATTGGTAGCATCCTTGAGCTTTGCCAAAGATTTTGAAAAGCCAGCTGAAGAACATGACGCATCCATACTCACCCCCACAGAACAAGCCGTCCCTGTGAAGAGTGACACACGTGCACCTTGCAGCTACTCCAGAAGCATCAAAGCGTATGGCTGCCCTTCTGGCTCCCGGAGCTCTGTTGTCCTGGTGAAGACAGATCCAGGATCTGGGAGGAGCTGAGGATTTGGTTCCATTCCATCATGCTGTTATCAGGGAGTGCTGTGCAATAATTGGCTGCATTCTTAAACCCTGCATGGACCAGTGCACAGCTGTGTTAATTAAGAAACATTAAAATACTAAGAACATTTAAGAAATAGTCTTAGTTTTTCCCTATACTCGTTTAGTTTAGTTAGTTTAGTTTGGTTTGGTTAGGTTAGGTTCCGTTAGTTAGTTTAGTTTAGTATTGTCCTGCTCAGACAGGCTCTCCCTAAGTAACCCAGGCTGGTCTCAAACTTGTGATCCTCCTGTCTCAGATTCCCAAGAATTCCTGAGACTACAGCTGTGCACCACCACACTGGACTAGGGATGTCTTATTTAGGGAGCATCAGGAAGAGCCCATCGCTGCACACTGGTACCAGTTGGTCCTTCACCTCTTTGTCCCCGACTAAGCTCCTCACTTTTGTAGAACCGGAGCCCTTCAGGGTCTTTTCAAAATCAGACTTATGAATTACACCCCGATTCTCCTTGGAAGAGTGTCAACCCACGAGTAACTTAGTTGTGACTTTGACTCACTAGATTATTCAAATCCAGGTGGTACTGTATCTGTTTGCATTTTTGTTCTTTTTAGCTCAGTGCATATGCACCAGCTGTGGTAAGCAACAAAAAAGCATGAGCCAAAATCCAAGAGCTGGAGACAACATTTTTCTCTTTGTACTGGCCCCACAATAGGTTTAAACAGTGAGAGCAGATCTCATAGTGGATGAGACCCTCATAATGATGCATACCTCCCCCTGACATTTGTAAAAAGAAATATTAAATAGAGACAAAAGAAGTGATTTTTATTTAAATTTCTGAGAACTCCATACACTTATCCAGTCATCTGCAACGGAAGGCTTCGTTATTTCCAGAAGTTTTGTATCCTTGGCCTACACTGCAGTGCTTTAGCCCCCATCTACACATCTGCTGCAGGTCTTCCTTTCAGAACAATGGTTTTTCCTGAATTTTCCTCCCAACTGTCATAAAATCCAGGTGTCAGAGGCCGGGAAACACCTCCTACCTCATTGTTTCTCCAGATGTGAACAGGACTCTCACCACCATTGAACAGAAAACCCTGTGTCGCTAGTGCAGCCGCCAGCTTCTCACTGTTTGTTAGCCACTGATTTGTCTGAGGAGTTTCCCTCAAGCTACCTTAATTCCAGTGCCTAGACAAAGTTTGTTAGCAGAGAGCCTTGGCTATGGTCTTTAAACAGTATGGTCTTGGCTATTTTCAAAAGATAGAAAAATATGTAGTTACCTATGTAGATTAGATATAAATACACATCTGGAAGGCTAATTTATTATCTCCTACCTCCGAGCCAAAGCTGGCACACCTACTGCCATGGGCCATACCACTAAGTATCTCTGTTCCCTCTTCCCTGTGAAGAATAGAGCCAAGTTTCTCCCAACCCATAGAGTAAGAACTTTATTAAAATATGTTCTGTCGGCCGGGCGTGGTGGCGCACGCCTTTAATCCCAGCACTCGGGAGGCAGAGGTAGGTGGATCGCTGTGAGTTCGAGACCAGCCTGGTCTACAAAGTGAGTCCAGGATGGCCAAGGCTACACAGAGAGACCCTGTCTCGAAAAACCAAAAAAAAAAAAAAAAAATATGTTCTGTCAAAGCTGGGGCACGGGAAAAAAAACAGGGTCACAATTTCAAAGATCGTACAAGCTGTTTGTTACACACGCATGCATTGGGCTGTTTGTGAGAGTGAGTCGCACTGCCAGCCCCTAGAGAAATGTCTTCCATCCAACACCCTGCCCTTAAATGTTTTGTTTAATAAACAACTTTACATAGCATACCTCAACTTTGCACAGAACTTTATAGTTCCTAAAGTGTTTTCTCAAATCCTCCTGACATTGATGTTGGCAAGATTCTAATATGCCCAAGGTTTGAGAATGGAAAATAGATTCTCATAAAAGACTCAAATCAATATTTGAGCATCTAACTGTTGTGGCGTGATGTGGAGGCCTGGGAAGCAGAGCCAAGACAGTGTGGGCGCTGCTCAGTGTCACACCTGTGAATAGTGATGTGAGAACATCACAGTGACAAACGACCACCAAACCCAAGGCACCACAGGACCAAAGACCCACAATCTCAGAGGGAGTTCGCCTTAGAAACGGTGACACCGTTGAGAATGAAGAAAGGCTGGCGATCACCAGGGGTCAGTTTGAAACCTTAGGATGGGGAGCAGGAGGATAGTGGGCAAATGTCACCCTGAGCAGAGGGACAGTATATGATGACACACTGAGCTGAGAGAACATGTGTGTGCTCTCTTTCCAGAGGCTGACGGTGAGAGCCGAGTAAGAAGCTGGCCTAGGCAGCATGCTGTGTCTTCTCATGTAGGCTCATATGCTCTGTACCTTACACAGAAGAGGACACAGGGCCTCTGTTGTGGTCACTTTGCTGTGCTTGTGGTGATGGTAGCTGTGTTTGTTGATGGTGGTGTTGCTATGGGTGTTGTTGTAGATATCCTTGTGGTGGTTGATGTTGTAACTATTGGTGGTACAGTTGTAGGTGTGGTTGTTGATGGCGATGTGGCTCTTGTAGGTCTTGTGGTTGTTGACGCTATGACTGGTGTGGCCATTGAGGTTGGTGTTATTGTGGGTGTTGGGGTTGTTGGTGCTGTTCCATAGGAACCTCTGGCGACAGAGCACAAGGGAGAAAAGAGGCCAGATGGAGACAGAGAGAGACTGACAGTGGGGAGAAAAATGTTGATCAGAATGGCTGTTCCCATTCCAAATCAAACTCACCAAATTTAGTCAACAGTGAACTAACTGGCCATTCTACGAACCGCCTTGTGACAAGTTGGGTGTTGATACATTGGCCCACTTCTGACAGAGACAGCAAAGTCAAAGGAACAAGAGAGCAGAGAAAAGACATGAGCTGGCTTTGAGGAACTGTGGGAGAGTGACAGCTCCGAGATGACAGTCCCAAGTGCAAGTGTGATGCTCAAGAGACAGCCCCCACACAGCACGACAGATCTCCTCAGTGCTCCCCACATGCTCGTGACTTACAGGCCTTATAATATCCTGTGAATATAACACTACCATTGTGGTCCCATTCGGTGCACACCTGGGGTTCTCTTCACTCGGCCGTGGCTGTCATGCTCTGCAGACTCCAAGAGCTAGAAATCAGGGAGTTATCATCCTTCGTGACAAAGAAATTAACATACAAAACAAACCTCCAGGCAGAAAAAAAAGCTGCATAACAAGTTCCAGGCAGCCAAGACTACATACTGGAGGCAGGAGCCTGTCACAAGAGAAGAGACAGAGCCACAACAGAAGAAGAAGGAGAGTAAAGGATTTGTCTAACATGTGACCAGAACCATCTTAAATATATAGAAATGGTTTTCTACAGTTGATTTTTGGCTTGTGGTTTTTAAAAAGTAGCCTTATCCTGTGTGTGTGTGCGTGTGTGTGTGTGTGTGTGTGTGTGTGTGTGTGTGTGTGTGTGTGTGTGTGAATGCATGTATTATCGCTGTATAATTCCCATCTTCTCCTTCCTACTTTCATATCATGTTTGTAAACAATGCATGAGGCTGACAATAATTAGCAGGCTGCCGGCTCCATCCTCTGTGGGGAAATAAACTCTCTATATAAAAGAAAGTCCCAGTTTTATCATTATAAATAAAGATCATGCATTCCTCCTAACTAGCTATTTAAATATAGAGATTTTTTTTGAAACTATCCTTGTATCTAAAAGGAACTTTTGGAAAGAAAATTTGTGAAGGTCTTTTTATGACAATGGAAACTATGTGAACAGTTTTTAATTAAAGTGGCTTACAAACACAACAGGGGAAACAATGAGCTTAATTTTACACTCAGACAAAATATTTAGGCTGCAGATGTTGCGTCTCTAAAATGAGGCCGTGCTCTAAAATGGATCCTTTTTGTTGTTGTTGTTGTTTCCCTCAGCCCAACGCTGACTGCATGGATGACTTGCCCATTGATTTTGAGGGCTCTCTAGGAGGCCCACCGACCAATCAGATCACAGGAGCCAGTGACACCACTGTAAATGAAAGCTCTGTCACTCTGGATCCTGCTGTGCGGACAGTGGGGGCCCTGCAGGTGGTCCAGGACCCAGATCCTATGCCTCAGGAGGGAGAAGCCATCTTTACAACTAACAGTAAGTACTGTATTCCAAGGGACCATCACCCACAGGCTTATTACCTCAACGGGATTGGAGGACAAATGAAATGTCTCTTTGTGTGATGGTTGATACTGTCAGCTTGATAGCATTTAGAATTATCTAGAAGACAAGCCCCTAAGCAAGCCTGTGAAGGTATAGATTAGGTTAGCCTCTGGGAGTGCCTGTTAAAGACTATCTAGATTAAGTTAATTGATGTAGGAGGACCCTTTAACTATGGATGGCACTGTGCCAAGGGCTGGGGTCTTTGACTGAATAAAAAGGAAGCAGAGAGCTGAGCACTCCAGTTCACTGTTCGCTGCTTCCTGGCTGCGGATGCAAAGCCAACAGCTGCCTGAACTTTCCTCCACACCTTCCCTGAGGCCCGAGCGGCCAGCCTGCCTTCTGACGTCAGGAGACAGGTAAGAGAAAGGAATGTCAGACACTAAGCCACCACCCACACCGTGTGTGCTGTGCGTGGGAGGGTACTGAGTGCACCCGTGTCTGCAGAAGCCTGCCTGATCTGCATGCAGCTTTCCAATGGCCGGAGACTCACTTGCACATGGCACATCTTTATTTTAGTTATTTTCTTTCATTAAGAGACAGGCTCCTGTTATGTTGCCTAAGCTAGCCTCAAATGTCTGCCACCAAGCATTCCATCAAGCTAGGACTGCCAGTGGGTGCTATGGGTTATGACTGCTTCAGACGGGCATTTTTAGATGCCCCCTGGCTCTCCTGCTCCTCCTACACGGACAGTCACTAGGCCCTGTGCTGTTTGCTGGGAATTGGCATAAAAATATTTAAATATCCGTGTGAGTGCTGAGTTTGAAGCTAAAATCTGAAGTAGCTACCGTTTAGTCAGATACAGTAAGAGATGGGAGCCTTGGGAGTTCTAAGAACGTCAGCATACAGATTAACTAAGTTCAAAGTTAAAAGAGTGGGTGGATGATGTAGTTTTGAATAAAGTGTATTTCTTTCTCTTGATAGAAGCAACGTATTCGCTATGGAAAGGTAGAAAGGCAAATTAAATCATTGTGGCTTTTTCCATTGAACTCAACCTCTTTTTTTTTTTTTTTTACATATTTCTGATTTTCACAGAATCTATAAAATCGGGCTAAGACTAGGATTTTCTCATTAACTATTAATTATTGGAAGACTGAAAGACAAAAAAAAAATTTTTTTTTCAAAGAGACCTCAGGTGGGTTACCGCCAATCCAGAAATAGTTACTTTTATTAATATGCTCTATTTTCTTTTTCTTTGTTTGCATATATTCTTCGGGTGATGGGGTGTGCTCGTGTGTCACAGCACACATGTGGAGGTCACAGGAGAAAGTACAGAGCTGGTCCTTTCACCATGAGGGTTTGAGGGATCAAGCTCAGGTTGTCAGGCTTGGTGGCAAGCTCTCTGCCAGGTGAGCCATCTCACCAGCCCGTCATGTCACGCTGTTTTCTGATGGCGTGAAGACAACACCGCAGATGCTAACTGCTGAGCATTCTAACTGTAGGATTCCCACAGAACTTCCACAGAAGTAACGTGAGAAGAAAGTAGTGTTATGCACCTCACTGGCATCATTGATTTTTTTTTTTTAATCTCAGATTGAAACACTGAGCCGTAGACACTTGAGATTCCTTAAAGATTGATTTGATCCCTTTTGTTTTCACAGTACTGTCACTTACTGATGTCTCAGAAGCCAATGCAAGGGATGTGAATTGTCTAGTACCATAGTAGAGAAAAATGTAGCTGGGTAGTGCTCACTTGAATAATACACTTTGTTTAACCAAATAGAGCCAAAATACTCTGCATTCTTTTAGCTTGTAATCGGTCCTCAGAATGCGGGATGCAGTTCGTCCTTTCTGTGTGTTGGGATTTAGGCTAGACACACCAGATGTGCTCAGCAGCCCTGTGTGACAAGTGGGTTGCCATAGTGCAGCTCACAGGAAGGCGATCAGCAAAGTAAAGGAGACCCTTGAGGTTTATTTGTTCTCCTTCTTGTTTGTTTGTCTGGGGGTGTGGTTGGCTTCGTTGGTTGGTCAGTTGGTTTTTTATTTTGTTTTGTTGTTTTGTTTGGTTCGTTTTTCGAGACAGGTTTTCTTTGGGTAACAGCCCTGGCTGTCCTGGGCCTCACTCTGTAAACCAGACTGGCATCAAACTCACAGAGACTTGCCTCTGCCTCCCAAGTGCTACGATTAAAGGTGTATACCACCACTGCCTGGCTTGGCTTTGTGTTTGTTTGTTTGTTTGTTTGTTTGTTTGTTGAGACAGGGTTTCTTTGTGTAGCCCCAGCTGTCCTGGAACTTGCTATCTAGACCAGGCTGGCCTTGAACTCAGAGATCCTCTTGCCTCTGCCTCCATATGCTGGGATTAAAGGTGTGTGCTGCCACCATCTGGTGTTGTTCCTTTTTTTTTTTTTTTTAATCAGAATATGCTTCTAATTTTGGCCGTGAGGAGGCTACAGCCCAGAGGAGTGAATGTCAGACCCAGGTCAGCAGTAAGTTCTCTCTGCAATATGCAAGTGGAGTCTTGTGATTTTTCTATTATTGAGCACCTGCTCTCACCATTGGGCATCTGAGCACTAATGGGCTCAGTGAAGAACAGAGGAAGGTCTGATAAAAAAGTTACCAGCAGCCCAAAACCATGCAAGCCCACAAGAAAAACAAAATAAAAAGTGGGTCATTCTTCTTGCAGTAGGATGATTGAATTGACCAAAGACAGCATATCATGTATTGGACTCTGTGATTCAAAAGTGTTTGTATGCTTCTCATAGACTCAGTAAAGTCCAGGTGACAACTGAAAAGGTGTTTTCATTTGAAGTGGTTAAATACCACCCAAAATGAAACTGATATAAATACACTATGGCCTAAAATCTGTCCAAAACAAAATAGAAAATTACAGTTTCTAGCCATGTGATGCATAACCCTCCAGCTCTTTGGGTAAAACAGAATTGGAGTGTGCAGGTCAAAGCAGGCCGTTGGTAGATGTTTATTGAATGCTGTGAGGTGAAAGTGTTCTGTAGCCAGTGTTTTGTTGTGCTGTGGGTTCTTCTTTCTCTCTTCCACTAATCTCCACCCCTTCACTTCTTCCCTTTCAATCTCCTAACACTAGATAAGAGAGAAAAGAAAGGAACTAGTTCCTTCTGGTTAGGTGCACCGAGTTCCTTAGGGCAAGTTTGGTCTTCACTGGCAGGGTCTAATTTCTTCTTTTCATTTCTTTACACACAACTATTTGACAACCCGCAACCAACAGCAGCCAACCACCAACCAGCCAGACTCTAGCATTTGTATAGCCTCTGAAAAGCTCCCAGAGTTCCAAACATCACACAATCACAGAAACTCTCTGCAGCTGGCAAAACCACGCCCCTGCCACAGCACAAGGCAAACCGTAGTCAGCTGCCATGAAGCAGCCCCATATCCCACACCTGGGACTAAAATGAAAACATAGTCCCATAATATTTCCTCGTTTTTTCAAAGAAACCAAAATTGCACAATTCTCACTAGTTTTCAATGTAGACTTGAAGCAGGGACCTTCTGTTCATAGCAGAAGGGGAAAAAAATCCCATGTAGTTCCAGAAGCAAGCTTTGGAAAGGTGAAGCGAAGTAGCAGGTGGGATCAAATGTGGGGGGAGGGGGCAGAACACTGACAGACAGTGGGGGGGGGGGGGGGCGGAACACAGACAGTATGGACATGCTGGGAGAAATTCCTTTCTTAGCAAAGAAACTGGATGTTGCCTATAAAATATTTCCCAAACCATCTACTTTTGATTTTTTTTTAATTTGGATTTAACAGAAATGGACAAGCAAACTGACACTATAGATGTTTCAAGGGGAGAATTATCAAGAAAGATTTTGTAATTTTCTAGTTCCCTCTTCAAATAAATCAGTAAGTGAAAAGACATAAATCTGCCACTAAAGCATGATGATGTCAGCTCTCACCAGAATCATTTGCAGCAGCTTTCTGATGCTGTCTGATGCTTTGGGCTCCGTGTGGAGGAGGGCCATGGTGTGGCCCCAAGTTCAGTCCCCAACACAACAAGAAAAAGAATGCAGATGGGCACACGGTGCTATGAATCACAAGCCACCAAATGGAGACCCTGCTATCAAACCGTCGTCTCTGTCCCTACATCTGCACACACCAGGAAGTTACAGAAAATGACGAGTTAGTAGCAGTGAACCAAAGGCGTAGCAACAGGCACCGGCCAACACCCTTTGAAACCCGTTTCATACAGTTGCTCCCAACAGTCTTGTGAGGTAAACGTTATTTTTATGGCCCTTTCACTGATGCAAATGTGGAGGTCCTGAGTGATGAGAGGAATTGATCAAAAGCCATACATTTGTGACAGCTGCACCTGGAATTCAAACCAAGCTCCTGGCTCTTTTACTTATTCTCAGAGGATGTACAGGGTGGGGTGGGGGAGGGGCCGGTGAAAGGGGCAGCAGACAGAGTCAGGGAATAGACCCTTGCTTGCTCACTTCTCCTTTATTGTAGTTAATGAAGTGGTTCTTGGCACTTCAGATCTTCTAAAAAATTCCGGACTTTGCTCAGTTCCAACTGTCATTCCTGTGTCCTGCCCATCTCCTCGGTGGACTGAGCTGGTGTGCTGCACTCGGTCCAGCGCATGTCGGTCCTGTCAGCGCTCGCAGCAGGGAGGTGTAGGTAGATTGCCACTGAAGCTGGAATAATCTGGCATTGAGGGACCCTCTTCAGCTACCATAAAAGGTGGAAGGAAAGCAAAGCATTTCTCGAAGTGCCTGGCTTGCAAATCAGGCATTGAGAAGGAGGTGTTCTCCTTCATCTACTCAGGCTCCTGAACGTGTGTGTGTGTGTGTGTGTGTGTGTGTGTGTGTGTGTGTGTGGTGTGTGTTTGTGTGTATGTATATGTGTATGTGTGTGTTTGTGTGTGTATGTGTTTGTGTATGTATGTGTGTGTATGTGTGTGTGTGTGTGTGTGTGTGTGAGAGAGAGAGAGAGAGAGAGAGAGAGAGAGAGAGAGAGAGATCGATCTTAACATAGCAGTCCATATCATGTTCTTTCTCCTCAACCTTATTTCAAGGCCTGTGGGTGCGTTTCTACGCCTCCTCACTGCTCTCTACATGCAGGCCTGCTCATGCCAAACCAAGCACTGGCTGCTTCCACTGAGGGAAAAGGGTGTCTTAGGAACAGAGGGAAACACAGCTAAACAGTCATCCCCGTGTGTTTGGAGACTCCAGACAGAACCTAGAGAATGACGCTGAGGGAGACTATCACACTGTCCCAAATCCCCTAAGCTCCAGTTGGCATCTTCTCAGGAAACTCTGGAACCTTCCTTTAAGTTTTCAAGAGGGTTGTTGACTCCACAGTCTGCTTCCTTTCTTCCCTACTAAAGCACTCCAAAGGCCTGTGATAAAGAGCTGCCTAAGGATGCTGCGCAAGGATCATGATCCATCTGCCGTCCTGCCACATCCTGCCACATCCCACCACATCCTGCCACATCCCACCACATCCTGCCACATCCCACCACAGCCTGCCACATCTTGCCACAGCCTGCCACATCCTGTCACATCCCATCATATTCTACCACATCCTGCCACATCCCACCACATCCTGCCACATCCTGCCACATCCCACCACAGCCTGCCACATCCTGCCACATCCCACCACAGCCTGCCACATCCTGCCACATCCCATCATATTCTACCACAGCCTGCCACAGCCTGCCACATCCTGCCACATCCCACCACAGCCTGCCACAGCCTGCCACAGCCTGCCACATCCCACCACAGCCTGCCACATCCCACCACAGCCTGCTGCAGCCTGCCACATCCTGCCACAGCCTGCCGCAGCCTGCCACATCCTGCCACATCCCACCACAGCCTGCCACAGCCTGCCACATCCCACCACAGCCTGCTGCAGCCTGCCACAGCCTGCCACAGCCTGCCACAGCCTGCCACATCCCACCACAGCCTGCCACATCCCACCACAGCCTGCCACATCCTGCCACATTCCACCACAGCCTGCCACATCCTGCCACATCTCACCACATCCTGCCACATCCCACCACAGCCTGCCACATCCTGCCACATCCCGCCACATCCCACCACAGCCTGCCACATCCCACCACAGCCTGCCACATCCCACCACAGCCTGCCACATCCCACCACAGCCTGCCACATCCTGCCACATCCCACTACAGCCTGCCACATCCTGCCACATCCCACCACATCCCACCACAGCCTGCCACATCCCGCCACATCCCACCACAGCCTGCCATATCCCGCCACATCCCACCACAGCCTGCCACAGCCTGCCACATCCCACTACAGCCTGCTACAGCCTGTCACATCCCGCCACATCCCACCACAGCCTGCCACAGCCTGCCACATCCCGCCACACAGCCAGCCCAAGGGGAGTAGGATGGAGATGGGCAATCTGAGACGTGCATGGTGGCTTGACCGGGGGAGCTGCTCTTCAGGCCTTGCAGAGGAGGCAATCCATGTGAGAGGATAGAAGCTAGTGGAAAGTGGCCAAGTGTAACGAGTTTCCTCAGGAAAATGTCCCTTGCTAACTTCCTGTCAGCCTTGATCCATTAAATACGCATAGTAGGTGACATCTGCATGACATATTTTTATTTTTGTTCTATTGATGAATAAAATATACCACATAAATATACTGCCCTGCCCTACTCCTACCCCTGGGTGAGGGTCCCAGCTGGACCAAGGGCTGTCTATTTCCTCTTAGGTAACAATTAAGAGTCTCAAACTCAAATCAAAATAAAAAATTTGTTTTCTTCTGGGTGCTTTCCATTCTAATCTCTGTACCTCACAAGAGAAGGCTCTGTGTCTATTACTCTATCGGGTCTCTGCATCCTGTTTACCCCAGAGTTGGTAGGAACAAGTATTTCTTATGGTCTCCTCATTCTCTGTGTGTGACAAGCTAGCTGTCCAATAAGCTTCAGGAATGCTGTGTCTCCCTCTCACCTTTCCACAGGAACATTAGGGTTCCCGAGGTATACTACCACGTCCAGCTTTTTACATGAGCTCAACCTCAGGCCCTCACTGTGCACAGAAAGCATTTTACCCACCAAATGATCTCCCCAGTCTTTCTCAAGAGAAAGTCAAGAGGCAGGATGGATGGGTCTCAGAAGAACACAGAAGAATTAATGTCTGGGTCTGTTAATACTCTTTATCTGAGAACTGCATATTTAGCTGATATAAACTTTGGAATTGTTTAAAAAAAAAAACTTTGAGCCGGGCATGGTGGTGTATGCCTTTAATCTCAGCACTCAGGAGACAGAGGCAGGCAGATTGCTGTGAGTTCAAGGCCAGCCTGGTCTACATAATGAGTCCAAGACAGCCAAGGCTACACAGAGAAACTCTGTCTCAAAAAAACAAAAACAAAAACAAAACAAAAAACAAAACAAAATTTGAGATATATAAATCCTTTGATATGAAATAGATAGACACACACTCACACCATGTGTGTGTATTTGCATGCCCACACGTGTGTGCCATGCATACTTTTCAAAATGTACTCACAAGGTGAAAACCATTGCTGACACAGGAATTGCAGTATTTAAAGTGATTGTGACACATCATCTCTAGCAACTGTCACAGGGACCAGCCTGGATCCTCCAGAGACACACGCCTCAAACTAATAATGGACAAAAACCTCCAAAGAGTTTGTTCAGAGGCACATGTTTAGCTCCGAAGTGATTCTGTCTCTTGTGGAGGGGACTCAACAGGCAGCTCTCTGGAGATTCTTCATGCTGAAATGTGTTTTGTTTTGTTTCCTAATCAGGTCAGAGGTGACCTTCACTTCCATTTTTGAAGTCCCATGATTTTAGTTTATTTTTTTTAAATGATCACTTGATGGATGACTTTTAATATCAGCTCTGTAAATGCCCCAGGGCCTGCTGACCTCAACCTGGGCATAAACACAAGAGAGGGGGAATGTAATATGGACTTCCCCAGGGAACCTGACCTTGAACCCTGGGAATGCAGTCCCCTTAGGAGAAGAGAGTGTTGGTATGAACACCACACCATATTTCAGATATGCTGCATTTCTGCCTGGCAGTAAAATTTTTTTTAAAAATGTCAGAGTAGCTGTCCTCAGCTATGGATTAATATGCCATGAGATGATTTCCCTCAGTGGCCATAAGATCTACATTTTCCCAGGCAAGAAAAACACCTTAATTTGTGTACACATTCCACTGTGGCACACTAAACAATCAGTCACCTCACCTCAGATGAGCAACCCCACTGCCAGGTCTTCTCCAGGAAACTGGCAAGCCACAGTGGACTACTTTTGTGCAAAATGAAGTCTTTGCGGCTGGAGACTACGCACCAGTTAAGTTTCCATGTCTCCACGTGTGTCAGGTCCCCGGAGCTGCATCAGCCCCTGCCCCACCCCCACCCCCACCTCCCCAACCCCCCCCCATGCCCCCATCCTGCTCTCCTGCTCAGGGACAGTCTCAGCAGAGGCACAGCTGTGGCATAGAGCAGAGAGCCTTGCAGCCAGTGCATGCTTGATCATTTAGTGCACCCAGATGGGGGCTGTCAAGTCCTCAATCCACGGGGCTTTCCATGACAGCATTCCTCCTCAATTAAAAACACTTGCCAATCTCTGAAAGTCCACTCGGGGCCAGACTCCCAGGGTTTTTCCTGCCTTGTGTGTCTGGTGCCTCTGACAGGGAAAATTGAAAGTCTGCAGACTCACAAACAGTCCAAGAGAAAAGTAATCCGTTGCAACCTCAGATTGCCCCTTGAAGCGTTCGCCTAGAGATCTAACACACGTGACCCGCCCAGAGGAAACCTGGCTTCCAGGAGACACTGCACAGGCAGATTAAACTCCTTTGTTGCTGGGATTTTTGTCCCAGATGCCGGGTGGACAGCAACCATCTCTAATTTGATTAATTCCTCACAATGCTGTCTTGCTTCTGATATGCGTCCTGTTTCAGCAGTTGTTATCAGAGCAAGCTGGGGGACAGGGCTAAGGGTCAGGGTTGCAAACTGCCACCCTGAGCAAGCAGGAAGTCAGCAGCCCTGCTTGTGCTGGCTGGGAAACATCCAGGCAGGCCAGGGCTTCCTGAGTGTCCCAAAGGCGCCAGGTATAAACGAGATGACATTTCTGTTTGCATTTCAATTGTCAAACTGTGCCAAAGATCCTTCGTTCAAAGAGTGAGAAGGCAGGGACAGCGGGGGATGCCTTTCGGATGAGATAAGGATTTAGCTTGAACAGTTCGGACACAGGGGCTCAGGAAGTCCCAGAATCCTAACGGGAAAGGTGAAGTGATGACTACACTCCAAGATAGGAAACTGAGCCTTGTTCCTGGTGTGGCCTCCGGTTACTCCTGTGACTTTGGGCAAGCCATGTGCCCACCCTCTCCTCTCTTAGGTGATCACCCCAGCGGGTGATTCCTGACAGCCTTTCCAGGCCCATAACTCCATTCCTAGGCAGCATCCCTACCTCCGGAGGCCTTTGCCTCTCACTAGGCCATCTCGAGACCCTGCGTCCTCACTCCCAAGACCTTCTTGCCGCTTCTCTCCTTCCAGCGCCTCCGACGCAACCCGGTAAGAGCTGTGCCCTCTGCTCTGCCCAAACCACAGCGGGTCTCCATGGCGTCCTTCATCTGTCTAGCTTTGTGCAAAACGAGCAGTGGCCGAGACTGTGTGTGTAGAGGCAGCTGAAACCGCAGCACAGCTGCTTTTGGTACAAGCTTCAGCCAGGCCTCTTTCCGGGAAAAGTTTTGCTCTTATGTTCCAAATACCAACATAGTTTATGTCATATAGTTAAATTCGATACACACTGAATTTATGTATATATGTATAGGTACGTGGGTGGATGGATACAGTGATTTTTGTTTGTTTGTTTGTTTTTTGCCGTTGTTTTGTTTTTCGAGACATGGTTTCTCTGTGTAGCCCCGGCTGTCCCAGAACTTGCTCTGTAGACCATGTTGGCCTTGAACTCACAGAGATCCGCCTGCCTCTGCTTCTTGAGTGCCAGGATTAAAGGCGTGTGCCACCACCACCTGCATATGCTGGATTTAAGGTAACCAACAGTAGTAATAGAAGATGATGGAGATTGCATTACGGTACATACCTCGTATTTTCACTGCTAGTGAAAAATTAAACCCATCTCCCAAGGGCACTCAGCCTGCAGTACCTATCCCTGTATCTAATTCCTGCACAGTAGCACTGTGACCCTACTCCCATAGCGACATAGATAGGATGACAAACTAGTCCCAAGTTATAAGCAAGGAGGGGGTTGACTCATGCCTTGTGGAAATGGACTGGCCATGTATTATTTATAGTCACTGATGTGATACGTGCTGCACAGAAGACACCGGAGTAAGAGCAGCGATGGAAAATGAAGGGGCAGAGGCGGCAGCAGCAGTGGGAATCGCCCTGGAGAAAGGCGGCTAACTGTGCACACATCTCTGCAAGAACCCTAGTACCGTCATGAAACCAAACGCTCAGAAACCACTGTGAGCCTCATGGAGCACGATAGCCCTGGTTTGAATTGTCAGCGTGACTCTTAATGCCTTTCGTTAATCCAGAATAAGATGATGACAGCACTAACTTCATGACTTTTGTTGTTGTGGTGGTGGTATGCACATACATGTGCATGCATCCACACGTGGGGACATGTGTGTGTGTATGTGTGTGTGCATGTGTGTATGTGTGTGTACGTGTGTGTATGTGTGTGTGCATGTATGTATGTGTATGTGTGTGTGCGTGTATGTGTGTGTGTCTGTCTGTCTGTCTGTGTGTGGTACATGCACACATGTGTGCAGATATGAAGGATGCCAGACGTCATACTATATGAATCATTGTCTTGACATCTTTCCTTGATAAAGGTCTCTCGCTGAGCCTGGTGCTTGGCTGGGAGCTGGCCTGCCCCAGTGATCCTCATATCTCTGCCTCCTATAGAGCTGGGGGGTTACAGGCAGGTGCAAAGCCACATTCAGATTTGTTTGTTTGTTTTTGTTTTTCGAGACAGGGTTTCTCTGTGTAGCCTTGGCTTTCCTAGACTCACTTTGTAGACCAGGCTGGCCTCAAACTTGCAACAATCCGCCTTCCTCTGCCTCCCAAGTGCTCTCAGATTTTTATGTGGGGGTTGGGGGTTAAAACTCAGGCCCTTATGATTGCATACCAAGCACTCTTACCCACTGGGCCATCTCCCCAGCCCTGAAATTCCTTGATAGGCTGTTCACGTTTCCCCAAGGCCTAATAGCGGTAAGCTAGCTCCTAAACCATTGGCTTGTGGAGCTGAGAACTGACGTCACCCTGTTCTTCTCAGAACTGCATTAGCCAGAGCGGCAGGCTTGGTTGGACTTGTTTATCATCTCACTGGGTGATCATCAGAGGGCTACTGAGATATTAACTACAGTCCTCAGGAGCATGATCTCATTTACAGTGCTGCCCTCCCCGCAGCATCACTTGCAGCGAAGCCTCTCAGGTCAACAGTAGCTCAGCCCACCAATCGATCGACAGCCCATTAGAGTCAGCCCCTAGAAGGTTGAGACAAATGCCCTCTTTGTGAAGGGCTCTGTGTTGATTATATGGCCTGAGCAGCCCCAATCGGAAAGACTTGGGATCAAACTCCTTGTGGATTTCAGATGTTTCTTCGGATTTTTGGAAGACTCTTTGCCTGTACATAAACTGGTATCTTGAGAAAAGGATTGTGTCTAATCAGGAAATATCTTTATGTTTTTCATAGTTTGCATTCCCCACACAGCCTAGTACGATGTTTTCAGTGTGCCTGCATATGGCTTGTCAAATGTGGAAGCCTCCACCTGTGGCATACGCACGTGCTCAGAGAGCTGCAGAGTTCACAGCATCCTGCAGTTCGTATCTGGGCTGTGATGGTGTGCAGGCATATTTAATAGATACTGGCTCCACCCATAATCTCAAGTAGTTCCTTGTGCACACTGACCTCAGACAATCAGTTCTGATCTGCCAGGTCTTGTTCTTTGCTGTAGAAAGCTGGATTTCAGTGGACAACTCAAACAAAAATGTTGGAATGCCTGTTGGTGTACATCTCCAAATTTAGAGTGGATACCCTCACACAGACACAGGGAAAAAACAATAACACCTCTAACGACGTCTAATACACTGGATTCCTCTGTGGTGGTCCTTCTTGAAATTTCAGCCTCCTTTTGGGATGAGAAAATTGCAAGGAACACTTCTGGAGAAAAGAAAGTATATTGCGCTTTAATGATGTAACCAAATTCTCCTTTCCATATCTATGCAGGGCCCGTGTGTGGTTGTATAAGTTGGGATACCCTCTCCCTAGTTTAGACGTGTCTGGGAATGTTAGGATGACTACAGGCAGACTTCCTCACTCCAAAAGTTTCCCTTAGAGTGTACATGAGGATCCAAAGGAAGAGTCAAGCCTGATTCCCATGTCTACATATGCCCAAGTGCACTCTCATGCACATGTACACGTACACACACACACACACACACACACACACACACCAGTCCTGACAGCTTGGCTTATCATCCAGAGCCCTCAGGAATCCCCAGGCATTGTCCTCAGCATGTGTCCTTGGCCACAGCTCAGCACAGGACCCGGCACTGTGCGTGTGAGTTAATTTTGCTCATATGAACCCCCTCCCGCTGAAGCTCAGCTGGGAGGCAACATTTAAACATGGCAAGGTTTTGCAGACAAACCCCGAATCCCACCCCCCCCCCAGAGTCATAGCAGAGTCAGCGTTGTCTGCAGTTGACTGCAGCTGTGCAGCTTCAGGTTTAGGGACAGTGTCCGGCAGCAGAACTGCCCTCACACCCAGTGACCGATGTCTCACATGAGTCCGCTGATTTGAACTTTCCTACTGTCGCTCATTAAAAAAAACAATGGGTGAGACCCTGCAGTGAGATAACATGTGCGCCTGTGAAACAACAGCCCACACAGTTAGTGTTCTCCCTGGTTCACAGCGGGGAGAAACAGTTAGTTGATTTACAGGCTGAAGTTCCTTCGGGAATTTGTTTGTTTGTTTGTTTCTTTGAGACAAAGTTTCTCTGTGTAGCCTTGGCTGCCCTGGACTCACTTTGTAGACCAGGCTGGCTTCGAACTCAGAGATATCCACCTGCCTCTGCCTCCCTAGTGCTGGGATTACAGGCATGAGAACCCTACCTGGCTCCATTGAAAATTTGTAATAAAATGAAATCTTTGTTTTTAATCAATAAAGATTTATACCCCAGTCTGGGCTGTTGACTGCGCTTGAGCAGCTGCTGTGCAGTGAGAACAGAGGAATGCATCGATTAGGGACTGTGGTGTCATAATAGCACTGCCACTGTCATTTAAATAAGCAGTTAATTGGAAAATTGCATTTGACAAATCAGACTTAATGCAGAAACAGTGAATTAAGGAAAAGATCATCCCTGTTATAAAGACAGCGCATAATTTATACAGTAGGGTGAATCTATACATATATATGTATACGTAGGGTAAATGCATATACATATATGTGCATTTGTGCAAATGTGGACACCTACCAACACACAAAATATGCATGCATATGCACACATTTATATATTTGCATGTTTATACATGCATATTTCATAATAGATATATATGCCTAAGACAGCACTTGGACATAAATTCTGTGTATAAAATATATGAATATAAATATAGAGACATATACACACTGCACACCTACACACATGCATACATGTTCCTCAGAACCTTCAACTTTGCATCACAGTGGTTAGACATATCTCGGGAAAGAGAACTGAAATTTCTAGTTGTAACTCATGATTACTTCTGGCAATGAAACTGTAGCTCATCAGAGAAAGAACTCCAAAATCCAATTTACATATCATCTTGTTCCCTGCCGCCCCCTCTCCCTCGAGGACCTAGAGACTTCCAAACATCTGCAAGAATCAGCCCCTAGTTTAGGTGTTGACCAAGCCTCATGGGAGAAAACTTTCATCTGACAAGCCATCAGAAAATGGGCTGAAATGGAGAGGGCACTAAGAAATGATGTGTGGCTTTGCTGCACAGCAGGGAAAGGCGCTGACGTCACCTGGCCCTAGTGTGTCCTTCTGCCAAGAAGCTCTTGGTCAAAAGGCTTAGCCAAGGCCCAGTCCTGCTACCTGCTGCAATTTTGCAACTTTGGGCAACTGTTCATCCTTTCTTTTGCTTATGCGAGGAGGGACGGGGCAGGGGAGGAAGTAATAAGAGTATTTTCCACATGTCATGCGAAATGTGAGGGCACTTGGTCTATGTTAAGCATTTTCTTAACCTTGTTCTTATTTTATAAAGGCAGAAAGAGGGACTCCCACTGGCGAGTAAGTACCATGTGTTCAGGATCTTGCAGAGAACATTACATATTTTATTTAATCTTTAAGTATGACTCCCCTTTATCTCCCAGGGCCTGAGCCCAGAGCCTTGCACATGCTAGGCAAGCAGCCTATCGCTTTTGTGCCTGAGATAACTTCAGATGCACCAGACACAAGGGCTCCCGCCCCTAACCTGAGCAAGATGAAGTGCCACATGCCTGTGAGGCTGGGATGCAGGCGTTGCTCACCACCGGCAAACCCAGGTTAATTGTGGTACCCCAGCACTGCTCCAGTGTGGTTCATAACCCACCTGGGCTGTATGTGGACTGAGTTTCCTGGACTTCAGAAACCTTTAAGAGAAAATGGAGAATTGTCATTCCCACTGAGGCCCCCATGCCGGTCGGCTTCTCGTACTATCATGAAATGCCTGAGTCTGGCTAACTTTATAAAGAAAGGGTTTATTTATCCCACAGCTGGGAATGCTGAACGTCCAAATAGCATGGCTAATGTTCTTACAGGGGACCCCACCACACTCCACACACTAGCAGCATCACTCCATGGTGGGTGACAGGAACCTGTGTGAGATGGAGAGATCACATCATCAAATAGGAAAAAAGTAAGGCTTCACAGTCCCTCTTGAGACCCTAATTCTAAGTGTTCTAAGGGTCTCCTGCTGGACCCACATCTTCAAGGTTTTCCAAACACCCCCGCCCCAAAATCACTATCCTGGGGAGCAAGCTATGGACCTCTGGAGACAACATGTAAACCATTGCACTTTCTAGGTGATGGATTTTCTTTCCTTTTTTAAAGATTTATTTGTTTATTTTTATATATACAGTGCTCTTACCTGCATGTACACCTGCTAGCCAGAAGAGGGCACCAGATCTCATTATAGATGGTTGTGAGACACCATGTGGTTTCTGGGAATTGAACTCAGGACCTTTGGGAGAGCAGGCAGTGCTCTTAACCTCTGAGCTATCTCTCCAGCTCCCTAGGTGATGTTTTTCTAAAAGGAGGGTTTGAAACCAAACGCTACTTACCACAGAATGTCCCAGCCAAAGAACCCAGGATAACCTCTTCTCCTCTATCTCCCAACCTACTCTTTATCATATTGGCTGTGATGCTAATTTCACAAGGAGGCGCTAGACTACAGTAGAATCTTCAGTCATTGAGCTGCTGCACTTATCTTGGATTCAGTTTTGAGAATACACAAAATAAACATATTAGTGTGGTTTTGTATAGCTGGTTTTCTAGACCTTTTCATTGGATCCTTGAAGACAGGACTCCTAATCCCCCCCCCCCCCAAAGAACATCTGAGAGGGTACAGGCAGCTTTCCATTTTGTCATGCCTCACTTGTGATATTGATAAAGGCCAATGTTG
Source organism: Acomys minous (assembly GCF_964271855.1). Classification (NCBI taxonomy): domain Eukaryota; kingdom Metazoa; phylum Chordata; class Mammalia; order Rodentia; family Muridae; genus Acomys; species Acomys minous. The sequence continues at coordinate 44,344,950 of NC_140496.1, read as the reverse complement.
GCGGGTAAATTTGCTCTGGGAAGCAGAAAGCTACAGATTCTTTTATTCCAGGCATTGTTCCTCCTCTGTGGAGAACTTACGGCCCTGACACACAGCTAGCATGTTACATCCGTTTGCTCTGTGCGCATAATTGCCAGTTCCTGAATTATTCTAGAAAAAAGGTAGTACTTTGAACAGAAAAAAAAAATACTTTAAACACCACACCTAAGATACCAAGATGAATTGTTAAACCTACAGAGCAAAAAGTGATTTAAAGAATTGAAATTGGCTTTCCACTGGCCTGCAGAGTTGGCTCCTCAGTTAAGAGTACACAGGACTCACTGCTCTTGCAGAGGACCCAGGTCTGATTTCCAGCACCCACATGATGGTCACAACCATCTGTAAGGCCAGGCCCAGTGGATCTGATGCCTCTCTGGCCTCAGGCAGGGAAAACACCCATACAATAAAAAATAAACCTAAAAATATATTTTATAATTTGTTGTTTTTTTTTAATTAAAAAAATAGACCTCTGGAGCCATGGATTTAAGTGCTCACCTTAAAGAAAAAGAGACAACAATGTTGCACTTCCCAATTTCTTTGGATTCAAGGTAGCCGAGATTAAAGACATTAACCCATTTACTAACTGCTGACAGCATTGTTTTCCAAGCCCACCAGAGGTAGCAAAGAGAAACACCAGCACTTAGGAGGTAGAGGCAAAAAGATGGCAGCCAGTCTGAGGCTAGCCTAGGCTGCATAATGAGCTCTTGACCAGCCTAGGCTACATAGTAAGATCCAGTTTCTCTCTAGATGTTGTAGAGTCTGAAAATGTGATATGTAGACAGGGATCAGAGTGGTAGGACCTATGTCTCTGTAGCTTTGTGTCTTGAACAAATATGATTAAGAACATACACACCTATGGTCTATGGCTCTTAAAATGGATACAGTGAATTTTCTCTAGAGTCAAATGCAGTTACTTTTTCCACAGTGTATGGCTGGGACTTTCCCTCTAAGTACATACAGTAAGGATCAGCTGAGCTCACACACCCATGCTTAGGGTATGCCATGCTCACACACCTGTGCTTAGGGTATGCCATGCTCACACACCTGTGCTTAGGGTATGCCATGCTCACACACACGTGCTTAGGGTATGCCATGCTCACACACCTGTGCTTGGGGTATGCCATGCTCACACACCCATGCTTAGGGTATGCCATGCTTACACACCTGTGCTTAGGGTATGCCATGCTCATACACCTGTGCTTAGGGTATGCCATGCTCACACACCCGTGCTTAGGGTATGCCATGCTCACACACCGGTGCTTAGGGTATGCCATGCTCACACACCCGTGCTTAGGGTATGCCATGCTCACACACCCATGTTGTAGTATCCATGTTTACACACCCATGTTTGGCATATGCCATGCTGGGGCATGCCATACTTACCCACCATTAGGACCTGCTATGATCAGCCATCCACACTTAGGATCTGCTGTGATCACACACACATACACTCATGCTTCGGTTACTCTCATCTTACGCCAGGGTCATCTGAGCGTTTAAATATGCATCATTTCCTTAAAGAAACATTATCTGCTAGTCCACAGCTGTGAGACAGACACCACACTCACCTCTGATGCTGGACTCATAGTCAAAATCCTGAGGCAAAAGAACCAGGAGTCTCAATCAGCTCTGTGCTGACCATGTCCTCCGACCTGCTGCTGAGATCTTTTCTCTATCCTCCGCTCCCCTGGCTCATGGTCTATGATTATACTGTGAAATACTCAAGGGCCCACGCTTCCACTCCTCAGGACAGCAGCTTTCTCAGGGGCTCAGGGGTCAGCGTTACAAGCATCTTTAGTGATGCTTCATTGGCATCATGGAGCCTCAGGTGGGTGGGTACCAGTTGTACACATCCAATGAGCCAGGAGGTGGGGATGGCTTTTCAACCACTCTGTATCGAGCTTGCCATCGTTGACACAGCATCCTTCAGCCGCAGGAAACATTGGAAATAGTCTGGGGCAGACGTTCCTTCGCAACTAAAATAAACTAGGTGCAAGTAGAAAAACAGAAGAAAGCCCTGAAGACTGCAAGCTAACATCTGTTAACAATAAAATACTTGCTATTGGTGATATTGGCCATGCTTCCGTCTGCAGAGCTGTCAAAAGTATAAGTTCAGAGTATGTATTGATTTTTCCCACTACAGGAAACACTGGGTCAATAATAAACACAGCATGCAATAACAGCCAAATGGGAAGGGATGGGCTCTTTCCTAAGTAAACATTTGAGAGGTTTTTTGGTTTTGTTTTGTTTTGTTTTGTTTTGTTTTTTTAAGTTTAAAAAGAAAAAGAAAGGAACTCACTACCACCTGTAATCCTACCAAATAGTAGCAGCACGGTACCTGAAAAATTAAGATTTTGAATCTCTGCCATCTCGAAACAACTTTCCATTGTGGAAAGGTCATGAACCTCCTCAAGAAAAGGATCTGGAGGAAAGACGCAATTATGCGACGCCCTTAAAATGTCTAAGGCACCTCCGTGGAAATCAATCTGGAAGTTTGTGCCGTCAACTTGCAAAAAGGCATTTTGCCAAGAGGTGGGTTGATTCGGTCTAATATATTCACGAGTGCCTATTTCGAGCTGGGGTGAGATTGGCACTCCTGTGAAGAAATTACGACTCTACCAGATGTGAGCCAGATGTGTGCTGAGGAGAAGTTATTCTGCTGAGCACTGTTATTTAAAAAGCGGCCTTGCTCTCCACCTCTGCTACAGGCTCTGTGTGCATGAGGGATTTGGAGAACCCTCGTTAGTTTAAAAAGAGAGAGGGGGGACGATAGCTCTTTGGCGAAGGGAGGAAATATTGTGACCACAACCCCTGTGTTAAACTCCAGGGACTCCCTGCAGGCTTGTCCAGAGCGTTGGCCCATGGACACATGCTGAGATAGCTTGGGATGGAACGCCTCCGTCATGACTTTTCCATCCATAATCTAGGGAGACTGCACATTTGTACATCCTGCATGTAATTTCCCCTTCCTGGCAGCCCACCCGCAAGTGAGATCTTGTCAGTTTCCCATCGTTTCCCCCTTGCCTCTCAGGCCCACTTCGGCACTCTTGGTCCAGTCACAGGCACTGCTGCCAGCGGGCGAGGACAGAATTCCACGCAGGTGGTCCTGCTTGGGGGGGCGGGGCGGGGGCAGGCAGACGGTGTGCTGAGCAGGAATCTGAGATCATTAGAGAAACAGAAAAGTACCTAGTAAGGCAGAGCTGGAAAGACTGGGGAAGGGGGGAAGCTTCCGGTCCCCAGAAACGCCGTTAACTGATAACCTCCAGGCTTCCTGCGTGCCTGGGTCTGGTTGTCTAGCCCAGGCCTGTGAATTTACCATCATGTCTTGTCACATGCACCTCATAGTACTGCAATTAAAAGACCAAGCCTCCTTCCGGTGTTAGCCCTTAACAAATCCACATAACTGGTCCAGGCTTTCTAATTTCGTTTCCCATCATTCGAGTGCTAATTGTTGCATTTCTCTTATCTGTATAGCCTTGGGGGTGGAGGCTTGTGTCTGTGCAGAAAGGGTTCCTGCTGTCTGAGTGGTTGGGGTGTTTAATTAAAAATGAAGCAGTATTGTTAATCAGGTGTGTAGAATTTGGGGTTCCAGGGGCTCTTTAGGAAAAGGAATCATAGTGGGCAGAACCACCCCTTGACCTTGAATGGTAGGACACCGTTCCCTATACACCCCTTTTCAGGACAAGGAAACAAGGCAGGCAGGGTCCCTAACCCATCCATAGAGACAGAGTTAGTGTAGTGCAGACTGCAATGGAGTGGAAGGCATGAATTAGCCATAACCATTTCTTGGTGTATGCATGCTTCTGCATGTGCGAGTGTGCATGTGTGTGTGTGTGTGTGCATGTGTGTGTGCGCTCACATGTGTGTGTGTCTGTATGTGTGTGTGTCTTTGTGTGTGTGCATGTGTGTGTATGTATGTATGTGTGTGTGTATGTGTGTGTGAGTGTCTGTGTGTGTGTATGTGTGTGTCTGTATGTGTGTGTGCATGTCTGTGTGTGTCTGTGGATGTGTGCGTGGATGTGTGTGTGTGTTACCAAGTGTGTGTTACCAAGACAGGCTCATCTGCCTGCCTCTGCCCACCAGCACTGGAATTATAAACATACACCAGCACATGTGGCTTTTGTTAAGTGCCTTCTGAGGATCGAACTCACGCCCATGTGCTTTCAAGTGTTGTTGAGTCTTTACTGAATTCTAGAAGACTCTACTGTGACCTGGCTAATTCCCCCAATAATTGAGACAGACACCAGTCGAGCCATCACCCTACTCCTCATCTGAGTTTTGTACAACAAAGTCGAACCCAGTATAACCAGCCCTGGTACCCACGTGTTCTGTAGCCGTGGCTTCAACCAAACATGATTGGGAAGTGTTTAAGGGGGAAAAGTTGTCTGTCCTCCGCCTGCACAGACATTTTCTCTTGTCACTATTCCCTCAGCATTCCAGGATAACTCCTTGCATATCATCCATATTGTGTTAGGGTCTATTATAATCCAGAGATGATTTTAATTACACAAGAGGATTACATGAGCTTTATAAAGTACTACACAGTTTTATATGACAGTACTCAAAAGCTCCGGTGTCCCTGGGGAGTCCTAAAACCAATCCCCTGTGTATACTTGAAATGTGATGAGATATGTGCTTTAACCCTTTGCTGATGTGTGTAAGCTAATGCCCTCCTCCTTCCTGTTGCATCACCAGAGGCAGAGGCTCACAGAGCTCATTTCAACCGGATGCTTGCTTTGCTTTGCTTTGCTTTGGTTTTGGCTCTCCAGGAAATAGAGATCAGATTAGCAAAGGAAATGAAGGTCAGATGAGTAAAAAACAAATGAAGTGGTTTTAATAAACGCTTTCCACAAAGGTTCAATACCATGTATTACCATCCTAAATGCCAAGGGACATGGGCTGGGAGCCAATGGGGTCAAGAAACAACCAGCTCAAAGAAATGTGTCCCAGCTATGACCACCATCTTCCTCACTGTCATCATCGTCCACCTGTGCTTTGCCTCCCAATTTCCCCACAGCTACCCTCCGAGTAATTAAAGACTCCCTAGGTCTTATATATATAATTTTTTATCTCCCAGCCGCAGTTTCCTCTTTCTCCTCTCCTCCCAGCCCCCCCTCCGCCACTCCCTGCCCCCCCTCGGGCCCCCACCATCAACTCCCCCCCCTCCCCCCCCCGTTTCTATTCAGAAAAAGGCAAGCCTCCCATGAGAAGCAGCCAAATGTGACATATCAAGCCGCAATAAGATGAGGCACTTCCCCTCATTTTAAGGCTGGATAGGACAACCCACATAACCTTCAACCTACAATTTGTTCTGGCTACAAGATAGATGTGCTGAAGCAAAGGCGGCCTAGAAATTGTGGGAGTGGTCAACCAATGACTGCTCCAGCCACTAGAGGGAGCCCCATCCCCTGACACTGCCTGGAGGGCCAGGAACGGGAGGCTGACAGCCCAGACACCTAGGAGGGAACCTAACATAACCTTAGACCTTAACACACAGCTATGAAACCAGCAGAGTGAGCACAGGAGAACTGGGTTCGAGCCCTAGCCCTACCACTTTGAGTGGTTCTTGCAGCGACTTGAAGACATAGGCGCTTTGCCTTTCTGAGAGGCAGCCTCAAAGAGAATCCTATAAGCTAAAACTAAAAGTTCCCCCAAAATACCCACCTCTGCTTTTGTGTCCCATATATTCCATCACATTTTCTTTTTCCTCCCTTCTATCATGTTCCCCTTAAAATTTGCCCCCTCTTCCCCCTACTTTCTACCTTCATAACTTACGCACGCGTGCTACATCCTCATATGTAAAGGTCATGTGTAAAAGCAAAGATGCAGTGTCTGTCTTGCTGTCTTGTCTGTCTTTTTGTTTGGCATTACAATTTTCTGTTGCGTTGATGTGACAATTTCACTTTCCTCGATGTCTGCACAGTCCCATTGTGTACATGTACCATGTCGCTTTATCTGCTCACCTGGGCTGCGTCCATTTCTTAGCTACTGTGAGTAAAGCATTAATAAACACAGATGTGCAAGTGCCCCCTGCTAGAAGGCGTGTGGATGTTCACACGGGAGTGACTTGGCTGCACCATGTGGCGGTTCAGACCAGCTTCCAGGGCCACTGCAACGCCTTCCTTGTGTTCCTACCAGCTATGTAAAGGGCTCCTCTCTCTCAGCATCCTCCCTAGCATTTGTCATGATGCTTTCTTGATGGCGGCCATTTTGAGTGAGGTGAGATAAAATCCTAAATCAAGTTTTAATTTGCGTTCTCCCTCCCCCCCCCCCACCATGGCTAAGAAAATGGAATACTTTTATTTATTGGCCACTAACTCTACCACTTTGTACAGGTGCCGTTGGCTGCCTGGCCCTCCTTCCTTCTCTGTCCCCAGATATAGCACAGGCTGCACTGACAGATGCTGACATATGAGCAGCTATTACTGTAATTGGTCTCATGGGACCGAGGATATAGAATAGTACTTCACGCCCCTCCATTTCTTTATTAATCTGACATTTACTTTCTAGAAAATAAAATATGCGGTAGCATCTGGTTGCTGCTTTACCACACTCCTCACAATGTCATTTCCCAAAAGGAGTCCTAAAAGGAGGGGAAACAGGAAAGCTAGCCTTTATAAAGAACCTGAAACCCCAGCAGGAACACACACACATACACACACACACACACACACACACACACACACACACACACACACTATGCATCTACTCAGGCTACTGTCACGAAATGCCACAAGCTTGGTGAGTTAAATATCAAATATTGACTTCTTGTAGTTCTTGAAGCTGGGACCTACAAGATCTCAATGTCAGCACGTTTCTGATCCTTGGCTGGCCTACTTGCTATGTCCTCGCATGGCTGAGTGAGGACACGTGTGCAAGCCTCTTATGTTTTTTTTTTAATAAAGCACTAATTGAATCTAAGTCTAATGACCACTTAAAGTCGCAGCCTCACAGTACATCACACAAGGGGATACGTTTCACCATGCATGTAGCATGTACGGGGGATACAGTTTCACTGTGTGTGTGTGCATGGCATGTACAGGGGATAAGACTTCACCATGTGTATAGCATGCATAGAGGATACTGTTCCAATGTGTGTGTGGCATGTGAAGGGACTCTGAGCAGCTCAAGCGTGCACGCAATGGTTCTGGCAGGCCTTGTATGATAGAGAAGTTGGTCCCTAGGAGTTGATGAGGATGCCCTCTGCCTTGCTAAAAACAAAACAAAAAAAAAAAAACAAAAAAACAAAAAAAAAAACCTGTTAGATCACATTCGTAAAGCGAGCTCCAAAGGTCCAGTCCCTTCGTTGGCCACTTCCTCCTCCTGAGGCTGACTACCAAGGTCCAGCTATCAAAGTAGTGAAGTCTAGCAATCAAAAGCCTCCTTTGGCTCACCCAATTAACATGTCCAACTAAATTTAAACACCTCATCCTAACTTGGGGCTTCCCCCCTTGTGCCTTTATAAACTGACATTTTCCTTTTCTTAATTTATTTATTTATTAATACATTCATATTACATCTCAATCGTTATCCCATCTCCTGTATCCTCCCATTCCTCCCTCTCTCCCACTTTCACCCTATTCCCCTCCCCTATGACTGTGACTGAGGGGGACCTCCTCCCCCTATATATGATCAAAGGGTATCAAGTCTCTTCTTGGTAGCCTGCTATCCTTCCCTTGAGTGCCGCCAAGCCTCCGCATCAGGGGACGTGGTCAAATATGGAGCACCAGAGTTCATGTGAAAGTCAGTCACCACTCTTCACTCATCTGTAGAGAATGACTTGTCCCTTGGCTAGATCTGGGTAGGGGTTCGAAGTTTACTGCACGTACTATCCTTGGTTGGCCATAGTTTGTGAGGAATCCCTGGGCCCAGATCTGCCTGTAAACTGACATTTTCCTATGGGCCACATCCGCTTCTTCTCTATCCAGAGGCAGTCCTTTGTCCCACTGAGGAGCAAATACCTCTGCCCCCCCCCTAGCCCCCTTTCTCCCCTCCCCTCTTTCCTGTACAGAGGATACAGTTACAGTGCGTGCACAGTGTGTACAAGGGGAAAGTCTTGTGACAATACAAATTACAAGTAGCCCTGGTGTCTGTTGGGAAACAAACTAATAAAAAGGTAGCAAGTTAGTCAGGCATGGTGGCTTATGCCTACAACCCCAGCTCTTGGAAGGCTGAGGCAGGAGAATTGTCTGTGTGTTTGGTGCCAGCCTGAGCGACACAGTGAGTGGGGCGGCCCAGGCCAGCCTGGAGTAGAGTGACATCCTGCCCCCACCAAAACAAACAAACAAACAAAAAGCAAAAGAAACATTGTTTGATAGAGAAGTTGATTAAGCATTTGATAAGATTCAATTTGTAAAATCAGATTAAGAGGGGGGGGGAAAGGCACGTTTCAGAATAGAATAAAACAAGTTTTCATTTCTGTAAGTAATACACAAAAAGGAACTGTTCTCTGATGCATATATCTGCAAGAAGAGTGAACAGATAAGCCCAGAGCGGTGCATATGATTGTAACGTACTGTAAGGATCTGTGTCACATCTTGCTCGCCAGTGCTTGGCTGGGACAGGCTCAACAACAGAAGCTGGAGTTCCACAGGAGCTCCTGAGAGCTGTTCACTGGCTTGGCCTTTGCTACCAGGGCAGGCTTGCATGGTATTTGATGACTGTCTGTTTAGGGCCTGGTGAGAGACACGCTGATGGTGGAGGCAGGCCATCAGCCTTCCATTGAACAGGACAGGAGGAGCAGGGACTGCATTGTCAAGAAACAGCTACCAAAAATCAAGTGAAAGTGAGGCCTGGGGAGGGCTTGAAAAATGGCCGGGGCTTTTAACTCAGGTGCTCGCTAAGGGCTCATCTGAGAATCTCCTCAGTGTCTGAGCTTACTGATGGACACAGTGTCCTTCTCTTCACGCTCTTGCCTGCACTTGGAAATGATGTTAGTGCCTCCAACCCCGCCTAAATAAAACTGGTTTCGGGTTACCATGAGACTTTTAAAATATCAAATTCTGATGAAGCATTTACATACCACAGTCTTTTACATTGAGAAAGAGAGACAGACAGACAGACAGACAGAGAGACAGAGGGAGAGGGGGCGGAGAATAATGTAGCTCTTGAGGCTGGAACTCAGTAAGATTGGCAACAAGACCCTTTACCTGTTGAGCCATCTTTCCCAACAATGACACCAGAGGGTAAAAGTGTCCAAGCAAGCATCTTACTGGGCAATGGCTTCATCTTGTATGGAAAAAAAAAACCATGAAGTGACATCCCTTGCTCTTAAATGCTAACTCTAAAGTTTGACAGATTCTTCAAAACCAATGGAGACACTTTCAGGAAAGACAGTAATGACACCTAGGAGAGAGAGTTGGGGACACGTGTACTGGTCAAGAAAACTTTGCTGTTTTTAAAGTCTGTAACTATGTTTCACAAATGGATATAAGCAGAGCTGTCAGATGGATTACAAGGCCAGCCTTGAGCCACTGACCTTTTGGGCCATCACGCGCCCACGCGCGCACGTGCACACACACGTGTGTGTGTGTGTGTGTGTGTGTGTGTGTGTGTATGTGCATGTGTGTGTCTGTGTGCATGTGTGTATGCATGTGTGCCTGTGTGTGTGCGCTCATGTGTTTCTCTGTGTGTGTCTGTGAGTGTGTGTGCATGTGTATGTGTCTGTATCTGTGTGTGTGTGTGTGTGTGTGTGTGTGTGTGTGTGTCTCCAGGGCCATTTGCCTGCCTCAGGAGAGCAACCTGACTCATTCAAAAGAGCAGCTTCAGATCCGTCACCCCCACTACAGCCCCCATTTTACCAGGGCTGGTCTTGAAAGGAGCATGTGGTGTCTTTGCTATCTGACGAAACTGAGTGAGTCCTCAGGTATCTCAGAGGCCTCAGCTTCAGCAGAGCAATCACAAAGCCGAGACAGAGAGGTGGCCTGTAGCTGCAAAGGCACAATGGAGGAAGGCCACGTGACCCAGAGCGAGGCCCCCACCTCCACGTCTAACCTGCTGAGCTCTCTAGCTCCTGTGTACTTGACGAGTTCTAACCTTAGCTACCTGGCCAAGAACTGCCCTGCAGGGCCAAATGTTGACTACAAGTTCACATTTCTATTGCTGTTCCAAAGAGCAGGTGCTAGAAATGCTTGTAAGCTGGAAAGAATGGGCCAAGTTATGGCTTTATAGCTCATGACTTGCCCACTGCTCTGTTGTTGGATTTAGATACTTCCTACTACGTTCTCCAGGAAGGTTCATAAACACACCCAACTAAGTCGATTTCAGAGTTCAGTGTCGGGGCAGCAGCCTGTGCACACCCACATCAGGCCTCTTTTCTGTAGTTCAGAGGGAGACCATCAGGTTTCATGCCACACCAGGTCCCCCGAATGAACCACCTGTGGACCGTGTTCACACCAGTCAAAGGTGGACTATGAGGACGGGGAAGACGAGGTGCTAGGACAAAGCTTTCTGCTGTACAAAAGGTCTGCTCTCTCCGTGCCTTTTCAATGGGCTTCTCCGTGTTTTGCAGGGTGGTGGTGGGGGGCCTTGGGTGGGGGGGGAAGCAGGTGGTCAAAATAGTCAGAAATTTAAGACACCTCAAACCTTCAGTTGACCTTGGCCGTTGAACAGGTGGATGTAAAGTGATCCGCTACTCACGGAGCCAAACACACCCATGTCAGCGTTGAGTCTCAAGTGCTGCGCCAAGCTCTGTAACTCAGCATTTGTTTATATATTTTGTGAGGGCTCTGTAGTTCACAAATCTTCTGTTTAAATATTCTTTGTCTTTGAACTAGCTAGGTAAAAAGGCATTTTCTTATTTCTGTCCCTCCCTCTCCAACCCTCCTCAGAGCAAAGTAAAGGATCCTTTCTTTGCTGGGACCTAGGACTTGGCCTTTCAAGCAGCCCTTGTGTTCCACCAGAGGCCTGGTCTCCACTTTCATCTGGCTCCCTAGCTGTACTATCATATAACAGGATGGCAAGAAATGGCTATCTGGCTGCCATGTGGTAAAGATCTCCTTATGAAATGTGGGTACATTGACCTACATCCAACAATGCTGAAGAAAGGCAGCATTACAGGAACAACGGGACAATGGATAGGAAAAGGAAGGCCTCACTCATATGCCACCATGTTATTGAGCAAAAAAGAGCCCAGAAAGCTTAACATGAGAGAACAAAAGCAGGGGCACAATAAATATAGCAATAAAAATAATAATATCTATACAGCTGGTATAGCATATGCTCGTGTGTGTGTGTGTGTGTGTGTGTGTGTGTGTGTGTGTGTATGAAATTTCATAACAGGCTACAAAATTATGATTTAAAAGGGAGTTGTAATTAGTTTTCATCATTTCACCTTAAGAAATATTGGTCTCTATGTGTTCCAGAGCATGTGTGTCTGTGTCTGTGTTTGTACATGTGTGTGCACTGGGGATTACACCCAGGGCTTTGCACATGCTAAGTAAATGTTCCACCACTGGCCCTCATTTTCCGCAAGTACTTCTGGAAGTAACAACATAATATCATCCATACACGTTAAATGAAGTTATAACATTTCAGACTAGCATTTCAGTCCTTTCCGTTCTGAGCTCAGCCTGCCTTTCCTTCCCCATTGCCCATGTTAACTAAGACAAAGAAGGAAACAGGACACCCAAAATTGGGAAATAATAGAACTCCCTCTCAAACTCTTCCCAAAAAGAATGGAGAGAAAAAGCACAGACTTCCAGCTCAGCGAGGCATCCTCATCCTGGTGCCAAAGTCTCAGACAACACAAAGGTGGGATGCTGCAGACCAGTCCCCCTCACGTTCACTCATGCAAAACTCTTCAAAATATTATCAAATCTAATTACACGATATGGGATATTATACACCATCATTCCCAAGCAGAAGGGGCAGCTCTGCAAGGAAGATGTACAAGCAGCCATGCGTTTGTAAAGATCTTCTGCATTAATTCATTATCAGGGAGGTGCACATCAAACCACCATGGCGTGATCACGTAAACCTATTAAGATGGCCGCTATTACAGTTTAGATGATGATGATGAAGTTGGCTAGGGGGCACTGCTGGTTGAAATGCAAATTGGTACAACAGTATGGGAAAGTACATGGAAGGTCCTCAAAAAAATTAAATTAGAAAATTTAAATCATAGCTATCTCACATCTGGGCGTGGTTCTAAAGTAACTGAAGTCAAGGTCTCAAAAGTCCTTTATGTTGGGGGTAGAGAGACCGCTCAGCAGGCAAAGCACCTGAACCCAAACAGGGGGACCAGGGTTTACATCCCCAGAACCCATGAATACCAAGTGAGCATGACAGCCCACGTGCACCTCAATTTAGAAGGCAGACACAAGGATCCTCGGAATGAGCTTCCTGCCTAGACTAGCCAATCAGAGCACTTGAGCTCAAGTGAGAAACGCTACCTCAAAATATATAGTGGAGCGCTATCCCAGAAGGCACCTGACATCCACCTCACACACACACACATGCACACACAAATGCGTGCTCATACATGTGTACATGTGTACCCACAAACATAAACACATAAATAGAATTCAAGAAAACCCTATATTTACCATGTATCCATCACACTAACAGTACTTAAGAGGTTAAAGTGAATTACATATTCATCTGTGGATGAATGAACAAAGAAAACAGTTTATCGTTATGGTGTAATATTATTTGGTCTGAAAAAATAAAAACTAAACTCTGTCTATACTATAGCATATAAGCTAAAAAAACCACCCTGACCTAAACTCATGATTCTGCACTGGGGGGGGGGGGGGCATGAGGACACTTCACCCAGAGGACATTTGGCAATGTCTGAAGACATTTTTGGCTGCCTCCATCTGGCACTAGTCACATCGGATGGGACAAGGACACTGTGAAGCATTCCGCAGTTCACAGGCTGTCTCCCGCGCAGAGAACTGCCTAGCCCCAAGTTCCAGTCATTGTTAAAAGATCCTGATATAATTATTTCAATCTGATATTACCTAAGGTCAAGGAAGACTATAAGCACTATTATACAGAGTGGCATAAGAAAACGTGTGGGAGAAACAGAATATGCGAGTTGGCTCTTGTCTTTTGTATTTGGACATGGATGGAGGCTGCAGAAGGGCATCCACTGTCAGATCCACCGAAGCTAACCATGCTCTTGTACGGAGCTACCCTGGGAATGGACAGATGGCTCAGTGGTTACGAGCACTGGCTGATCTTCCAGGGGCCATGAGTTTGAATCACAGTGCTCCCTTGGTGGCTCACAACTATCTGCCACTCCAGTTCCAGGGGGGTCTGATGGCCTCTTCTAGCCTCCATGGGCACCAAGTACACACATGGGGCAAAGGCATACATGCAGGCAAAGCACTCATCACACACAAAAGTTTTTTTTAAACTAAACATATATGCAAATTACCAGAGACAAATTGTGTTCAAGGAAAATTGATTTACATAGTCCGTAAACTCTTAAACCTTTAACTTTATTACTAGTGATAATTAAACACCTTTGGAAGAATGAGAAGAAAATTGGTATTTCCCAAAGCTCAACAAGAATCCACTGTTTACTGTTGTTGGGGGTAACCCACCTGCTGAGGATGCTGTCGCCAGCTCTGCTGCCTGGGAGGAAGGAAGCCAGTGTCCTGCTGCCTCTGACCCTGACTTACAGTGCCTGGAACGAGCCTTCCGAGCCCTCCTGACTTTCACTCCCCTCGGCTCAGAGAAGGATGGTTAGTGGAGGGGTCTGGAAAATGTAGTTCCCAGAATCATAGCCCCAGACCCCCACGAAACAGAAGAGACCCTAAAGAGCAAAGGGTGGATGAAGCACCTGTTACTACATCTGGCCTGTGCCTTATCAAATAAGGACCACATTAAACCATCATGCACGTGCCTTGATGTCTACTTTGGTGACCTTGAGTGGTGCTGATTCCCATGAAAGAGCTGCCATTTTCCTTCATCCCCATTATTCCTAATAATTTTTAGATCCTCGCTGTGGGTTTGTAGACAATCTACTCCATGCATCCTCTTAGTTATCCACTAGGAGACAAAATGTTACCCTCCCAACTGTTTCTATAACATTTTACTGATACCTATCCTTCAACATGAATTCTCTTGTATTAAATTAATATATAATACACTATACTATATATGTATATATATATATGTAGTATATATATTATTTCATCTACTGGATCAAATTTAACTTAAAGGCAGAGCCATCCTTATGTTCTCCTCAGCATTCACCTAGAATGTGAATGTGTTATGTGCCTAGAGACATCCAATAAATGCCTGTTGAATGTGGGCAATTAAGTATCTTAATGACTGAATAAATGAGAGCTATAGATATTTTATATAGTTGTGAAATGAATCCACGTGATTCTGCCCATGAGCTGCCCAGACCCTCTGACAGCTTTAACTTCCCCATACTCTTTGTTTCAGTCATGTTCACATGTCTTGAGACACGTCGATCCACCAAACGTCTCACTTAATGCTTAAGTTGTCACTCGGCAGGTGAAAACTACCCGGGGATTGTGAAGCAGCTACTGAGAACATAAACATTCACCAGATTTTTCTCTGTGCCCTGTAAAAGTCTAATGAGAACCTAAGAAACCAAAAAGGACGTCTCTCCTTCTGTCACTTGGCAAAGACACAATGATCGAGGTTTTGGTTTTTTGTTTTTTTTTTTTAAAGAAATCAGTAAAGTCCAATTGGATGAAATCTTTCTCCCGCTAGTTGAAGTGTCACAGAGAGTGAAAACCAGTGGGGAAGACCTCACAGAGAAGCAAACGCCTGATGGTGTGGGCTGAACAAGCTTCAGGGGATCCGTCCTCCCGTAAAGGCCAAGCAGAAACTCTGCATTAAGCCTGCCTGTCTAAACCCAGGAAAAGCCTTCCTGGTGGGGGCTCTTTCTGTGCACACTTAGAGCCCTGCAAGGGGAATTCAGAGGGTGAGATTTTTCAGTTACAGCTGAACGAAGTTAGGAATCGATCGGCCCCGTGGGTGGTTTCATACTGTAACCCTGGAATGTGCGGTTCCCAGTGACAGCGGAGCGTGGTTAGGAGAACAAGATGACCACATACAATCCTTGGAGACATCCGTCCTGCCTCTCAGAATGGCACTGCTGTCAACAGCACTGGCTGGCGCGAGGTCACATCCCTACCTCTAGGTGCCTGACTTCAGACAAGTTGACTTCGCTCATAACATATGATTCACTCGTGGGGAATCCAACACGTCCTTCAGCACGGAGACCATAGACAGAGCATTTATGCATCCATCACTGCTTCCCACAGTGCCTGACACACAGGACGGAGCCAGTGCTTGCTAGACACGGACCAGTCAGACTGTGGCGTAGCCTCTGAGAGAACGGCCCAAATGCCTGTCATGCTGGAAACAAAGGCTACTTGGGAAAATCCTTCAAGTGAATCTAAGCCAGAGGGTGTAAAAGTGCACGTTTTATTATAAAAGACCGTGCATCTGAAGTCTAGCTGACTTTGCCACCAACTGAGATTATGACAGAGAAGACTGGGGAAAGTGGCTTGATGGGAACAGAGTTTGGGTCCTCGGCACCGGGCAGAAAGCCAGGTTGATGGCGCATGCCTGAGACTCCAGTGCTAGCTAGCCAGGGATGGGTGGGTTCCAGAGCCTTCCTGGGCAGCCAGTCAAAACAGCAATGTCCAGGTTTCCTGAGCAATGGCCTGTCTCAAAAGTAAGGTGAAGAAGTGATTAAAGAAGACACCTGATGTCAGCCGCTGACGTCAGCCCCCAAAACATGACCACATATGTATACAAACACACATGGGGGAGGGGAGCGGGGAAGGAGGGAGAGAGAGAGACTGGGTGTGGGGATTATAAGAAAAAATAAAAATATATACAGGCCTTGCTGGGGCCTGAAGGAGCCTCCACACTGTGAACGGAGTTGAAAGGAAGGCAACATTGTAATTCAGCTCTTCTGCATGAAAGGCCCCGCCTA
Organism: Acomys minous; assembly: GCF_964271855.1. Lineage (NCBI taxonomy): Eukaryota > Metazoa > Chordata > Mammalia > Rodentia > Muridae > Acomys > Acomys minous. Next base: position 44,328,980 of record NC_140496.1, on the reverse strand, counting down.
TGGCACTCCTGTACCACGCAGGCTTGGTTGGAAACACGTCCTAGTTTGCAGAAGAGAAGCATCAACAGCAGTGGGCAGAAGATGTCGCTTATTCCTTGAGACCTTGTTTTTCAAATACATGAGGGGAAATACTGTGGTGCAGAAGAGCCCCCCCCCCCCCCCCGCATGTGGGCACCAAGCTGCTGGAGAGCCAGGACGCCAGGGGAATTCCAGTCACCACCTCCTCAGCTTCTTTCAAAACAGAGCTCTTATTCCCAGGGTGCTGTTTTTGTTCATGCCTAAGAGAGGGCAGCTTACTCTGCTGTAGCTTTGACTGATTACCGTGGAGAACCCGCCAGCTAGGGAAAGGGGCGAGATCCCCGTGAAACTGTTATGTCAAGTTCACAGAAGATTTTGCCAGCGGAGTGTAAACTGCAGTGAGAGGGGCATTTTAAGATCCTGTCATTGAAGAGATGGCTCTGCAAGCAAGAGAGCCTGCTGCTCTGCCAGAGGTGTAGGTGCTGGTCACCGCCCCCCCCAACACACACACACACACACACACACACACACACACACACACACACACAGTGTACATGCGTACACTCAAGCATATACACATAAGCTGTTCAATTGCTTACAGCTCTCTGAGGCACCAAGGAAGCAGGCTCTTGCTTTCTTGCTTGACTGATTCTTGTCTGTGGGCTCTTCCAGGATTGGTGAAAGACAAAAGAAAAAATGCTTACTATATACAATCCCAAATGTATGAAGCTAGTTTTTTACTTCTCAGGCCCTCTACGATTCTCCTCGTCCTCAGGTTAACCACGCTGTGGAGAAAGAAAGTGGACAGTGATTTCCGGCCCCAACTAAGAATTGCCAAGCATTATGGGGAGGTTTTAACCTTTTGAGAATTTGGTTTTAGCATCCAAAACAAGAAATGGTACCCAGGAATGGCGGCACGTGTCTTTGATTCCAGATCTCAGGAGAAAAAGACAGGCAGCTCTTGGAGATTTCCAGACCAGCCAGGGCTACATAGTGAGAACTCACCTAACAACAGCAGGAAAAACAAGAATGCTTCTGTCATAGGCTAGATATGAATACTAAATTGTAGAATCTATTTAAAGTGCTCCTGTGTTTCCCGGCAGGTAGTAAGTTCTCAGTAACCAATAATATTGCTATTTGGTTTGGTTTGGTTTGGTATTTTTTAATATGGTAAAAGCAACTTCAATTTTATTTAAATCGCGCAAGCATTTTCCAGGTGTCTCCCATTCCTAGAGGAGGTGATAGGACACTGAGATGTATCCATTGTGTAGGAACCAGGCCTGACTGGGCTGCCTGCCTGTCTTGCTGTTTCATGTCCTGTTTCTAGCAGCTTCCATGTCTGTGTTTATCTTGGTTCACTAGTCATGTTCACTGCTCTGAGAACGCACCCTTCCCTTCCTCGAGACTTTTCCTCCTGTGTGCAATCACCTCTTGAGGGATTTCACCTGGGAGGAGGATTCCTGTTTTGCTGCCTATAAGAAGGCTGTTTGGAACTCTGGAAGGCGAATAATAAACCGCTGCTGCAGCTGCTGCTCTCTTAGCAGGAAGGGCCCACTGTGTTATTATGTGTGTGTGTGCGCGTGTGTGTGCATGAGTTAAATCCGCAGTCCCTCGCCCTCGACTCGGTACCGCGGTGGCTCGGGCACCACACCATTGGCTCTAAGTCAGAGAACTGATACAAAGAACTCTCTTATTTCACTATATATTGCTATAACATAGTCTCAGAGACCGAAACAATTATAAGACACAGAGAGAAAACTGGGCCCAGTGTGTCCTTTGATCAGGGACACCCTCCCCCAATGATGATATTAATTCGGTCACAAGAGTGGATGAGTGCAGGATCCTGCCTCCTGACACCATTCCTCGGGCCACTGAACTTCCAACACGAGGTTTAGAAAGGAGAACCCTGCTGCCACTATCGACAGGGCGGAAATCTCCAGGTCTTCCTCCCGTTTTAAGGTTGGTGGGAACTTCAGCTATCAGCATGCCACTGCTAGTAGAAAAGTACATCAAACCCACAACCAAAGTCACCCTGACCCTTTAGGTAGCATTTTCCGTATCACTCATCTGTGGCCATATGAAATTAGTAAATGCCACCACTCAGAATGTCCTGGCTGACCAGCATCAAATGGGGAAAAAAATCTTCTAAGGCAGTAGTTGGGGGCAACACAAAGGTCACAAAGCTCCATTTAAAGTGGCACTTCCTGTCTGATTGAATGATCTGTTAGACAGCAACAGAGTCAAGGCTGAGACTGAGGATTGAGATGCACTGTTGCGTTTACCCCATGGCCCAGTCCCACGCAGGACCTCAGGTCAGTGTTTATGAGCCTCATCTGTAAACGAGGGAGAAAGTCAAAGGAGCGTATTTAAGGTAAACTGAGTTAATGAACTGAATATTTCCCTAAAAGAGGGAGCTCTTTTAGGGCGTCATGGGGCTTAGCCTGCCATACCTCCATGTTCCCCCCCTAAATGTGAGATTTCAAACTCAGGTATGGACACAAACCAGGCAACTAACAGGACCAAGAGTGACAAGGTGTGAGTGACCACTCAGGGCCCATGAGCGTGGCTCTAACGGCACAGCCATGGCTCAGCCTCTACCTCTGGTTTCTGCCAGAAAAGTGGGCATGTGATACCAGATTGTGCTTTTTTCAAGAAAAAAAGAAAAATTGTATTTCAAATGCCCAAAATTTTAGACTGGCATAGTGACACACCCTTTTAATCCCAGCACTTGAAAAGCAGAGGTGGGCAGATCTCTGTGAGTTCAGGGCCAGCCTGATCTACAGAGCGAGTTCCAGAACAGCCAGGGCTACATAGAGAGACCATCTCCATTTAAAAAAAAAATTACAAACATCTCTAAAGCGAAAAAAACGCATCAGAAGTTTATATGAAATAGAAGGCTATATTATTTTTACATCAGTTTTTGTAGGTTTTTTTGCAAAGGAAAGAGGCAAAGTCAATGTGTGTTTGTGTTGTTGGTAGCTATGTATACTCAGTACTAACAATGTGAACCATCAAAACACTTAAGTCATGAAGTTCCATCTGGCTTGTGGCCCCATTGTTACTTTTTTGTTTTTGTTTTTGTTTTTTCAAGACAGGATTTCTCTGTACAGCCTTGGCTGTCCTGGACTTACTTTGTGGACCAGGCTGGCCTCGAATTCACAGTGATCCCCCTGCCTCTGCCTCCCTAGTGCTGGGATTAAAGGCGTGCACCACCACACCCAGCTAAAGATATGGTCCTGAAGGCATCAGATCACATTATAGATGGCTGTGAGCCACCATGTGGTTGCTGGGAATTGAACTCAGGACCTCTGGAGGAGCAATCAGTGCTCTTAACCTCTGAGCCATCTCTCCAGCCCCTGGTGGCCCCATTGTAACACTTCTGTCTTGATTAAAAGATAAAATTGTTAAGTTCCAATTAAAACATAAGAAATACTAAAGAATGGTTTCTAAAGTCTTCAGATCTTTTTTAAAGAAAAACTTGATAGAAAATGATGGTGAAATTGTGCAATGTTCCAACATGAAAACTGAACCAACCACTTTCTACAAAGGCTTTATTGATTTGTGGCCACCTTTGCCTTGAGCTACTAAGGACAGTATTTCATTACCATGACCTTAGCAGCCTGTAACTGTAGCAGCCCCTGTGACCCTCCATGCTTTTAAAAAAATCCAATTCACACATTCCAATTTAGAAAACACTGAGTTTGAGGCCATGAAATCTGTGATGCTAGTGACTGCTGAGACTGGAGTAAAGTGAGAAATTGCCTCTGTGGGTGGGTCAGCTCTGTCCCTGGATGGGTCAGCTCTGTCCCTGGATGGGTCAGCTCTGTCCCTGGATGGGTCAGCTCTGTCCCTGGATGGGTCAGCGCTGTCCATGGTGGGTCAGCTCTGTCCCTGGGTGGGTCAGCTCTGTCCCTGGGTGGGTCAGCTCTGTCCCTGGTGGGTCAGCTCTGTCCCTGGGTGGGTCAGCTCTGTCCATGGTGGGTCAGCTCTGTCCCTGGGCAGGGCAGCTCTCTCCCTGGGTTGGTCAGCTCTGTCCCTGGGTGGGTCATCTCTGTCCATGGTGGGTCAGCTCTGTCCCTGGTGTGTCAGCTCTGTCCCTGGTGTGTCAGCTCTGTCCCTGGTTGGTCAGCTCTGTCCCTGGGTGGGTCAGCTCTGTCCCTGGGTGAGTCAGCTCTGTCTCTGGGTGGGTCAGCTCTGTCCCTGGGTTGGTCAGCTCTGTCCCTGGGTGGGTCAGCTCTGTCCATGGTGGGTCAGCTCTGTCCCTGGTGGGTCAGTTCTGTTCCTGGGTAGGTCAGCTTTGTCCATGGTGCATCAACTCTGTTCATGGTGAGTCAGATCTGTCCCTGGTGGGTCAGTTCTGTCCATGGTGGGTCAGCTCAGTCCATGGTGTATTAGCTCTGTCCCTGGTTGAGGTCAGCCCTGTCCATGGATAGCTGAGCTCTAACTCTGTAGTACTGCAGTGAATTGGCCTTTTCTTTGTAACTCCTTTGTGGCCAGAGCCATAGAAAAATCATGAAATCGATCTATGATAATAAGCTAGTTGATTTGCCATGGAATTGTTGGTTGAGAAGCTTGACTTGCCAGCTGAATTAGTCAGCAGCATTAAGAATAAAGATCCTGAGAGTTTGCCTGTAATCCCAGCCACGGCTACACAGAGAAACCCTGTTTTGAAAAACAAACAAAAAGATGCTGAGAGTGGGATATCCTGCCTATAATTCTTGTTATCTGGGAGGGCAACCCTGAGTCAAAACCAGGATATGATAAATATGAAAATTACATCAAAAAAAAAATTTTATTATTACAAAGAGGGAAGGAGTAGAGTACAAACAGAGAGTTGCTGATTCCACATAGCTACAATTACAACAAATACCTGAGAGAAACCAGCTTTAAAAAGAGAAAAGGCTTGTTTGGGCTCCTATTTAGCAGGTTCTGGTCCATGACCGCTTGGCCCTGTTGCTCTGGACCTGAGGCAGTACCATGTAGCATGGGGAAGAGCGAGTATACTGGAGGAGGAGGCCTGTTCACCCCGTGACAGCCTGCAGTGCACCCTTTCAGGTCTACCCCACCCACACCTACACCCCCGACTCAGCCTCCTCTCAAAGGCTGCCACCACCTTCTAGCAATGCAAAGTTGAGGACCAAGCCTTTAGCACCTGAGCCTTTAGGAGATGCTCAAGATCAAAATAAAGGGAAGGAAGGAGCCGGGCAGTGGTGGCGCACGCCTTTAATCCCAGCACTCGGGAGACAGAGGCAGGCGGATCGCTGTGAGTTCAAGGCCACTTTCCAGCAATGCCAAGTTGAGGACCAAGCTTTTAGCACCTGAGCCTTTAGGGGATGCTCAAGATCAAAATAAAGGGAGGGAGAGAGGGAGGAAGAGGGAGCCGTGTACAGAGTGGGGTACAGTTCCCTGTATAGTCCTCTTTTAATGCTGTTGTTTGGATCCAGAGTAGCTCAGGCTGGCCTCCGATTTGAGATCTTTCTGTCCAGGTGTCCTGGAAAGACGCGCATACATCAGCATGGCCCTCCTCCTGTCTCTCACCTCGGAGAATAAGACTGTTTCAACTTCCACTGTGCCCCTAAGAACCGACTCCCCGATTTGCGTAAACGTTTACTAGACAGACAATAAGCAAGCTTTTAGATTGAGGGGAAAAAATTAAACTGACTAGAAAAAGTTTAATAGATATTTAACATTTTAACTTGTTTCTTTCCAGCTGATAATTCTAAGTTACTCACTGATAGTCCATTGTATATGAAATACAGGGTTAGATTATAGAAAGTCCTCCATGCATTCAGCCCAAATTTTCATTTAATGGTCAATTAAACATTCATCCTGGAGGATGAAGGTGACTTACACAAAATAGCACAAGTAACTGGTAATAGCTGGATTCAAATATTGTCTAAAGTAAGCTAGAGTCCCAATTTTCATAGATAAGTAAATACACAGAAAGACAGACGATTTTGAGCTAGGGACCATTATAACCCAGACTAGCCTCAAGCTCACTGTGTAGCCAATGATAACCTTGCCTCCACCTCTCAGCTGCTGGGGTTGCAGGGATGTACCAATATAGGTCCTCCATGTAATCTTAAATGTCTGCACCTCATTGTCATTGTAGAGTGCTAATGAGAGCACTGGGCGGGAGGAATAGGTTAATCATGTGAAGCTATTACCAGTCTCTCCTAAAACCTCACCAGAGCCATAACAAGAACTTCAAAAATCAAATACAGAGCCTGGCACGGATAGGTGTACAGAGTAAATGAAGGAAAAAGACAGAAATAAAATCTGAGCCAATGGCTCAGTGAGCTGGTAGACGTGAGACAGAGCAAACGTGTGTCTGGCTTTGTTGTGACCCGCCCCACTGTAGGAACAAAAGCTCTCTGGCCCAGTGGCCTTCTGGCACACTGGCCTGCAGAGACAAGGGGCTCACCCAGCAGGAGAGATCACTACGTGCTGAGACGACCAGGGTGAAGCAGGACCCCCCCCCCAAAAGGAAGGCTCATGCCAGTGGGTACCTGTGAGTCCCTGCCCCTACCCCACCCTCAGTCAGGAGAGCAAGGCACGTGGCTCTAGATTAGAGCAGAAAGGGTGAAAGGTTTGTGTAGGTGGCCAGCATACAAGGTAGTCTGTTGTGAAGCGGGAAGCAAATACCCAATTTCACTTCCTGTGGAACGGATAGCTTTCTAAAGAATTCGGTGAGCGCCACCACTTCCAATACTAAATACTTATGTTTCCCAGAGGATGCCTTCAGAGTTGTGAGCTAGCCACTGGTCTGCTACATCCAGGAGAGCTCTGTATTTATCTGAAACAGGTCAGAACTTGGTCCTCAGGGGGTGATGATCTGTGTGAAACAGTCTATTTCTCTAAGACTGATTCTTAGGGACACGACTCTGTAATTTCCCTTTGTCTCTTTCAAAGTTTCTCGGAAATTCCCTACTCTGAGTCAAACGCACATATCTTCAGTAACTGCCCTCAATGTAGCAAGTAGCAGCGCAAAGGGAACCCAACTACCATCAGTCTTTATTTCACCTTTGTCTTCCTTGGTTCTTTAGCAGGTTGATAGAAAGTATAACACCGGCTGGGCGGTGGTGGTGCACGCCTTTAATCCCAGCACTTGGGAGGCAGAGGCAGGCAGATTGCTGTGAGTTCGAGGCCAGCCTGGTCTACAAAGTGAGTCCAGGATCGTCAAGGCTACACAGAGAAACCCTGTCTCGAAAAAAAGAAAAAAGAGAAAGAGAAAGAAAGAAAGTATAACACCTTCTGGATTACAGCTGCATTTACGCAGACCTTGAGCCTCCCCCAGCCTACTCCCTAGCCTGACTGTGCGTTCCAACCACACTTAAGTACAGGCTGATGTCTGCCCGCCCCCAAAGGTCCCCATCACCTCCAGCCATTTGTGCACACTGTGAATGTTACTTAAAAGATTATTCTATTTGACTCATCTGGCTAAAATACAGATTATCCTTGGGACTCAGTTTTGACATGCACTTTATGGCACTACATGCTCTTTGCCCCCTCCCCTGTTCCTACAATACCTGGCCCATCGTCCTGCCTGAGCTGATATTCTGCTGGTCTGTTTGCCTCCTGGTCAGGAAGCTCCTTGAAGCCCTGGATTGTCTGGTCCTCAGATGCACAGCAGCTAGCGAAAGTAGTAGCTTTTATAGTAGAGACGCAATGAAAGCATCCTGAAGGAATGCAAGAACTGTCGTCATTCTGAAGTATTTGGAAATAGATCCAGAAAAAAAGAAAACACTGCATCTTACCCAAGTGGTGGCGGCGCACGCCTTTAATCCCAGCACTCAGGAGGCAGAGGCAGGCAGATCTCTGTGAGTTCGAGGCCAGCCTGGTCTACAGCATGAATTCCAGGACAGCCAGGGCTACACAGAGAAACCCTGCCTCAAAAACCAAAACAAACAAAAAATATCTAAGAGGAAATTCAGTATAAATCCTAAATCTCACTCAGCCTAGGCTACAGAGTGAGACTTTGTCTCAAAAAAGAAAGTAAGAAAGAGAGAGGGAGGGAGGGAGGGAGGGAAGGAGGGAGGGAGTCCCCAAAGCATGAATGCCTTCTCATGTTGAAGTCTTTTTTTTTTTAAGATTTATTTATTATTATGTATACAGTGCTCTGCCTGCATGTATACCTGTCCACCAGAAGAGGGCACCAGATCTCATTATAGATGGTTGTGAGCCACCATGTGGTTGCTGGGAATTGAACTCAGGACCTCTGGGTGACCAGCCAGTGCTGTTAACCTCTGAGCCATCCCTCAAGCCCTCATGTTGAAGTTTTTTAGTTCCTTGCCTCCAACTCTAATAATGCATCAGCCTTGCAGCATGCAAGCTTTGAGTGCGTCTGCTTTCATTTACTAGTGTATTGTCATGCTAAAAGTATCATTGATGTCTGTTTATGTAACTCTTGGTAAACATCACTTAGGTGGTTATAAGAACACACTGTCCATTAAAAAAAACACACACTGTCCTTTAGAAGTGACATTGTTTTTTTTTAAATATTTTCTGTTGTTAGACTTTGTTACTTGACAAATTTTGATCCTACAAATAATATGTAAATGAATGTTTTTGCACTTCTAATTATTGCTTCTTAGAGTGCTCTGGAAATAAAATTATTAGGTGAAAAATTTACAGTGCTATGGAAGAATGAAGTGGAAAAATCATCTCTGGGGACTGGGAGGGTAGTAGGAGGGAGGATGGAAGGAATTTTAATAAGGGCTCCATAGTCACAGTGCAGAAATTACTCCTGGGTTTCTTAAAATAGACTGGCGTCGCTGTTGGTTAAAACGATATGCAATATATTACAAAATGAGTAAAGGAATAAAAATCTCCAAATACAAAAAGGATGACTATTTGAAGACATAGAAATATTTATTACCTTTGATTATTATACACTATGTACACGTATTAGATTACCGTAATGTGCCATATTAAAAATGTACAGACGGCATGTCTCAGATTTAAGATAATTTGCATTTTTAGTGGATTAAAAAGATTTATATTTCTGTTTGCAATGCCACAACAAACCCATCTCTGTATGCTCTTAACCTTGGCATTATCCGTGTTTTAAGAGCAAAGGTTACATTTGTAAAAAAAAAAAAAAAAAAAGAAAGAAAAAAAAAGGAACACTTCATTTTCCCTTCTACGTATTAGGGATCTGTATTATAGTCTTCTGTGCCTGCTTTTCTGCTGGATTATCTTTCTAGGTGACTTGAAGGCTTCTGCTGTGTTAAGAACACAATCCTGAGACCAAGGCACTGGCAGTCACGGGAATCTGGGTTTCGACCTCAGCACCCACTTGGAAGCCATGTGCAGAGGGATGCACTTACAACCCTAACATAGGAGGGGGGGCAGCAGGGGACAGACACAGGAGCCTGCTGTCCAGCCACTCTCACCTAGTCAATAAGATCCACAGATCCTGTCTTAAATAAGTGAGGTTGGGCATAACTGAGGATGGCAGCTGGTAATGACCTCTTGCCTCCGCGTGAATACACACAGTGTGTGCATATACACACACCAAATAATGCAATTCTCTCTGACTCGCCTTCAGCATTAATTTATATCTTTAGCATTTTTCTACAATCTAAGCTCAGTTCCATGAATTACTCAATTACTTCTCTTGGCCTCTTAGCTATATTAGATATACATTTTACAACTCAGAAATACAGTTCATCACTTTCTCTTTTTCTGTTGCCTTGATAAACTACACTGAAAAAAGCAGCTTGGGGGCGAGAAATGTTTCATTCAGCTTGGATGTTCCCTGGTTACAGTCTGTCACTGTGGGGAAGTCAAGGCTGCGGCTGTGGGAACAGGTAGCTGCTGGCTGTGTCCGCAGTCAAGAGCAGAGAGAGAATGCACGCTTGTGTCCAGTTGCCTTTCCCCAATCTTACACAGTTCTGACCCGGCCTGCCGAGATTCTCCTGTATAGGGAGAGAACACAAGACACGAAGAAGGAGAGCAAGTCTTTGATCAAGCTATCAAATTTTATTGTTCAGGTAGAAGGTTTTATAAGGCAGGGGGCAGGGAAGCGTATTGCTATGGCAACCCAGCTGCAGGCTATCTCAAGATGGGAGGAATTCCAAGCAGGTCACAACATCCTGCCACACAGAGTATTTTGATATCTTTATCTAATCTAACTGTTAAACTACAACAGGGTGGCTCCGTCTAAATCTTATCTTTAGTCTAACTGCTGAACCACGACAGGGTCAGCTGGTGTCTGGTTAATGACAGACTGCTGGAGAAATAGGAACCTAGGCTCTGACAAGATGGCTGAACATTGGCCATATGGCCTACCGTCCCCAACACAGTTCAAGATCCCCAGCTGGGAAATGGTGTTACCCCCATGACGGACAAGCCCCCCCACCTCAGTTAAGAATGACCTTGATCAAAATAACCTCCCAAAGACACGCCCACATGCCAAGAGGATCCCTACAGTCCCTGCCCGGGACTCTCTTCCCAGGTGGTTGTGGATGTCAAGTAGTCAGTGTTGTTATTTTCTTCTATTCTATTAGTTTTGCTATTGCTATTTTTCTTCTTCGGGGTCTTGTATTTGCTATTTTCTTATTGCTGTGATCAAATATCTGACAAAACTAACTCATGGAAGCAGAGAGGGGCAGACACTGGTGCTGAGGGAGCAAGCACCCTGCTTTTCACCCAGTCCGAGCCCCCAGCCCATGGCAAGGCTGCCACCAATATGTCTGTGTCTCTTCTTACCTCAACTACCTCACCTCTGTAACGAAGTCCAGGCTCGGACAGAGGCTGTCTCTTAGGGGATTTTGGATTTTGTCAAGATGACAATCCGTATTAGTATCACGCGACTGTCGGGTTTGTTGCTGTCTTCGCTTTCCTCTTTTGAGACATGGTCTCACCAAGCACCTCAGGCTGACCTCACACCCACAGTCTTCCCTCCTCGGTGCTGAGGTCACAGGCGCGCGTGCCACCGTGCCTAGCCTCCATCACGCATTCCTACCTCGATGGCTCGCTTTTAACTTTCTGACCCATTTAGAATTTATCTGGGGCTGTATTTTGAGGTGAGGTTTGAATTAGAGTTTTTACAGACCGATTTTTTTCCCCAAGGCTTTCTCACGGCTTTTAAAGAAAGGCTGGTAAGATGGGATGGAGCGATGGCTCGGTGTTTTAAACTGCGTACTGCTCTTCCAGAGGACACGAGTTCAAGTCCCAGCAGCTGTATCGGGCAACTTATAACCGCATATAATTCCAATGCCTTTGGCCTCCACAGGCACCCGTGCTCAGGTGCACATACACACATGCAGACCCGTATGAAAATCCCCATCGTACGCTTAATTTAAAAGAATAAAAAACAGAGCTCTAAAAACAGAAACATTGCTAGGAGCAATCGTACTGAAAAGGAAGCGTCCAAAGGTTTAGCTTGATGTTGACCACAAACTTTGCCTTGTCGCTCCAGGTGATCAAGAGCCGGCGGTGAGCAGCGATTCGGACATCTCGTTGATTATGGCACTGGAAGTGGGACTGTCCGACGTAGAACTTTCCACTGACCAAGACTGTGAAGAGGTGAAATCCTGAAATGGTAGAAACAGACAAAAGAAAACAGGACCAAGGCGGACAAGAAGGAAGCATGTTCTGAGATGTGAACTGGATACACAGCCTTCAGGTCGCCATGGCAACCCCAGGGCACTCCGCTCAGGGGTGGTAACGAAAGCAATATCCAAAGTCTCCTGAATCAGGATGCGAGCTCCCCATCTCTGCGACAGCCTGTGGCTTCGGTGTGGAAGCTGGAAGCTGGGTTCCTCGGTGTCCACGCGGAGACACGGCAGACCGGAAAGAGATATTGACGGCATCTTCACTTCATTTCAGCCTTTCCCATCTTCTTGTTCTTGTTTGGGGGAGACGGTTTCATTCCCTTGGCGATTTCTTTTTAAAGATGATGTGTAGTTTACATCTACCCCTCTGTTTCCCCTTTCCTTCACTCCAGCCCATGTACAGAGGTCTGTTTAGAAGTCCTGGTTGCTTCTGCGATGATATGTTTGTACCTCGTCTCTGAGTTACCAGTACGAAGTGTGTATGACTTTGAGAATTGTCTCAGCACCCGGAAATGGAGGGAGGCCAGAATTCATCAAGTGTCTAACTCCCTCTTAGGGCTCGACGAGGCCAGCTGCCACCCTGAGTCCTGGGTCACTGAGAGCATCATCCTTTAGTCTCAGTCACATCACATCGGCGTCCACTTGCCATGCTGTGCCCAGGGCCACCTCGGCAGGAGAGAACTGTCAGGGAGGACAGCGCTTCCTCTGACTTAGGGTCTTAGTCCCCACAGGGCACAGATGCCGACACTCGGGGTGTGTGCAGCTATAAGCCTAGTTTAAAAGCCTGACATCCCATCTTCCCAGAGAAGAAAGAGCCCTGTCTCCCCGTTCGCCTCAGGGCCTCAGCAGTTTATCACCTGCATAAGTGAGTTCTGTGGGTACAGGCAGCAAAAAAAGATGCAATCTGGGTTTTTTGTTTGTTTGTTTGTTTTTTAGGTCATTGGCATCTAAGCGTAAGCTGACTTCAGGCACTGTTCTGTTATCCCTCACCAGCCTACGTGGAGAGATCTAAATAAATCCTTAGCAGTTTGCCATGCTCCCTCCAGGGCCACTTGGGCGCCTTGGGCTTTCCTGAGAGCATCCAGGTATCAAGAGAAAAATGAGGTGTGATTTGATAAAATCTGAACCAACAAAGAACATCCTGGGAAACTGATAACTCAAGTTTCTCCTAAAATCAGATAAGAAAGAGGGAAAAAAAATAACCAATGGCTATCAAAACCCATGATTAGTACGGGATATTATGATTTTATTCTTGTTTTGTTTGAATCGATGACAAAATGTGCTGTTTTTCAACTGGACAGTTTTGGAATCCATGCAGCAACCCCAGAGGCAGGAACGGCCACCTGTGTCACTGGACTATCAGGTGGCTTCTCTTCCTCGTGGTCTAATAGCTGGCACCGTCCAGGGCACCGTCCAGGGGACTGACCAGGGGAGCAAGCTCTTTCCACTGAGCTGTATTTGATTTGGGCTTTTCCATCTCATTACACTAACATCATTCAAACAGGGCTTGGTTTGGGGCTGCAAACCCTTGCTGTGCCCTAGAATTCTGAGCCCAGGGCAACGGAAGCCTCCGCTGCTCTTTTTCTTTCTTTTTTTAAAACTACTTTTAATGAGTTAGTATTCGACGGTGTATGAATAGACAGCAAGGCATGGAAAATGATAACAACCTTCAGGAAAATCTCTCTGCCTAAGCTCTAGCACTCCCCGTAATTAATGTCAGCCTTGAAGGGCTGAGAAGATTCACAGCGCTGATGAGGGTGGATGTGCTGAGCCAGGTCCCGTAAGGTGAAGAAAAAGTTTCGAGGATGACTGTCACATGGGTCCCTCTATTTGGGATCACTCATTTGCACTTCTCTTCGGGGGATCTGTTTGTGGAAATAGCTGTGTCATATAGCAAATTTAGATATAAAATCTAATGAAATTAGGGTAGTTCGACAGCAAAAGAAATACAAATTACAAGCATGGCCAGAGGGAAGGGTTTGATGGGTGGTGTTTTGGGGCCAATGGTCAGGTAAATCACGTGATTACGTAAGCAAGCCCCTGAGCAGATATCCTGCAGGATGCTGAGCAGATGATGAAGGGTCCGAGAGGTCCATCCTTGGCCTGTCGATCTGACTCCAAGAAGACGCTGTGGCAAACTCCCAGAGCCTGCGCGTCTCCACTTACCAAAGGGTTCTGAGGGGCTTCCCTGAGGCCTTGACAAGAGAAAGGACAACCAGAAAGTTTTTCTTTTGGAATAAATTGGAAAAGCTCTTACCTAGAGTTCTCTGTTACTGTTTGTGACGAAGAGACACTGACCCAGGGACCCAGTGATACCCACAGGGCTGTGTGGCCCAGGAATGCAAACATGCATTTTTCTGTAGCAAATGTCTGCACCAACTCTGTCCAACGGAAATACAGCCCAAGTCTCGTACTTTTCTAAAATGTCCCATGACCTGTAACATTTTAAGAAGCAAAAAAGAAACAGGTGAAAATAATTTAGTAGTATCTTGCTTAACTTAATATTATTGTTTTGACGTGCAGTTGATATAGTGAGTATTAAGGGAACAACTTTCCCCTATTTTCTGTTACATCTTTTAAATCCATTGTGTCTTTTACACACAGACAACATCTCAGTTTTTACTAGCCCCAGCTCACTTGTTCAGCAGCCACATGTGCCTACTGGCCAGCAGCCAGACAGCACAGCCTGAGAAATTCCCCCAGAATCCTTACAGGTGTTCCTGACCCTGACAGCAGAAAAAAGGATAATATTACCTCAGTTTTCCCCCCAAAGGAGAACCAGACTTCACCCAAGTCACCTAAGGAGAAGGCTAGGGATGGGCTTGCTTCATAGTTAATAGTGGCTCAAACAGGCTTTCTAAGCACTAGTGTCCACTACCACCCAACTGTTACTTCTCTGCTCAGTTGTTTGTTAAAACAACAACAACAACACAACTAACCATGTTGATTTGGTGCTGCAATAAAATTACACCCCCACTTCGATGACAAACCGTGAGACTCACATGTGACACTTAGCCAAAGAGAATTTACCTCAACCCCCTAGCTCTTCCTCTTTTTTTTTTTTTTTTTTTTTTTTTTGGCTGCCCAGTTCTAGAGAATTAAAACTCCGAGGTGAGGAAAAGGGTAGGGAACTGCGTGCTGACACCACGCACGCGCTCTGTGTGGCCTTGTTCAGAAAGGACCTCTGAGGCTGACGACCATCCGGCTCCTGCTTGGTGAGCAGGTTTCTGTTCGGCACTGTCTGTCGTCTCAAGGTTCTGAGAGGAAAAGAGCCCTTGAGTTTCCTCAGAGTCGCTTTCAGAACAGCTTCCTCCTGTGTGGTTAGTTGTTCTGAAGAGCCCATACCTCATGAATACAGCATTTGAACATTGGCTAGGCCCCCAGGGCTTGGTTGTGCCTTCAGTGTCAATTCTGGTCACACAACCAAGGGAGGGATACAGTATGGAGAAAGTAGACGACAGAAATAACAGAGGCAGCCGGGCAATGGTGGCACAAACCTGTAATCCCAGTGCTCAGGAGGCAGAGGCAGTGGATCTCTGTGAGTTCGAGGCCAGCCTGGTCTACAAAGCGAGTTCCAGGACAGCCAGGGCTACACTGAGAAACCCCTGTCTGCGAGGGAGGAGGGGCAGTAAGTAAAAGACACCTAGCTATTCCAACACTGCACGTGACATCCTGGCCATGAAAGCAAGTCTCTGTCTGAAGAATGTGCTGTTGTTGTTGTTGTTGTTGTTATTTTTGCTTCAGTGTTTTCCTCATCTGTGAGTGTTCAGGGGTCTTGCTGTGGTCCTATTAAGAATGGCTGTGCTGCTGGGCGGTGGTGGTGCACTCCTTTAATCTCAAGATGTGGGAGGCAGAGGCAGGCGGATCTCTGTGAGTTTGAGGACAGCCTGGTCTACAGAGTGAGTCCAGGACACTCAAGGCTATACAGAGAAACCCTGTCTTGAAAAAAAAATTTTTTTAATTAAACAAACAAACAAAAAAGAATGGCTGTGCCCAGTAGCTACCACACTTCCAGAACCAAAAAGGACGATAGACAGTCTGCCTAGAATTCTTGGTTGCAAGTTTAGTTGGTGCTGAAACAAATCACAGACCATAAAGGATCTAATGGCTTTTAGTTGTCCAACCATATCCTTGGCTGAACACCATGAAAATTACCAAATAGAAACTTTCAGAATTTTCAGGAAATAGTGTTGCCCTCTATGAAGAGAGGGCCCAGCCATCAGAGGTACTGCGGCCATGAAGGTGACTTCCTGTAGCATTCTTAACTTCTCTTCTGCACATTCCTGTGTCGCCCTGTGTTTCTGACCTCTTGTTTCTTCACACGCACACACACAGAGAGAGAGAGAGAGAGAGAGAGAGAGAGAGAGAGAGACAGACAGACAGACAGACAGACAGACAGACAGACAGACACAGAGAGACACACACACACAGACACGCACACACACACTCTCTTTCCTTATCTTATACCTCATTTCCTCCCCACCCCCACCCCCACCATCTTACTCTTTACCTCATCACGTTCTCCCTTTACAAGGAATGCTCTAACAGCCGCCACCTGCTGCTTCTCCCTTTCCCAGCCTTTTTTTTTTTTCTTCAGGAAGCCCCCAAAACAAATACTTAGCAAGGTTACAATTCCAGATGCTGCGGAGATCTACTGTCTTACAAGGCCAGAGTCTATGACCTTCTAGGCCACGTGCTCCCAGGCACAGGATTGTGTGACCTTTATCTGCCATCTAGCCGGGCTCCTTCCTTGTCACCCAGCATCAGGGCTTGCTTCTTGGACATGGTCTACAGGCCCCCTAACACCATCAAAGAGGAACAAAGCACTGACCTTCAAAGATCAGGCTCCATGTGATCTTAAGCAGAACCTCTGTCCCTGCCAGGAGGGGACCGAGGAGCAGGGTTGATGGTTGATGGCTGCATTTCACGAAGGAGGCGACCAAGTACCCTCCTTGTGAAGGACATCACTGAGGAGGTGGGAATCTTTCTGGAAAAATATCCCCCACCCCTGGCTTCAGAGCTTATCAGTGAGTCCCAGGCAGAGCAGGTGTTTAAAGAACTCAATATTCATGAGCTCAAACACTCTTGATTGCAAGGAAGATTGGAACAGCCTGAAAAATAAGTTAATTCTGAAGAGCAGGTCTTAGTCTCTTACGGAAATGTAGCTCTTCTCCCTCCCACTTTGCTCCCAGCACCAGGTTTTCTGCAGGAGGGGACCATACTATTTAAAGCCTGGTAGATGCCAGTGGTGGCACACGCCTTTAATGCCAGCACTCAGGAGGCAGAGGCAGGCGGATCTCTGTAAGCTCGAGGCCAGCCTGGTCTACAAAGTGAGTCCAGGACAACCAAGGCTATACAGAGAAACACTGTCTCGAAAAACAAAAAAAATAAAAATAAATAAATAAAATAAATAAAAATTAAAAAAATAAATAATAAAGTCTGGTAGATAGGAAGCCTCTTGGCACCATTGTGAGCATTTGATGGCCTGGTGTTATCATCCAGAAATAACGAAGTGAGGGCAGACCCTACCTGCGGACCTTTAATTACCAAGCCCTTTGATTACATCAACGTTTTGTCTTGGAGGAGTCTGCCTCAATCACTCATTTCTTCTTTTCTTATGTCCTTCACAGTCAAGTGGCTTTCAGGAGCCTCAGTGGCCAGATCCTCCATCCCATGGCACAATTAACTCACTGCAGAGCTGTTTGCTCTTTGGCCACTCGATATGTGTTTATTGATGATGACGTGGTGGAGAATTTGCTTCTCATAAGCGCTCTAAACAGGCAGACAGGAATTCTACAGAGAAAGGAAAAAAAAACTGAGTTACCCCAAGTCAGTGCCGGGTAGAGAGTCTGTGGGTTTGTCGTCCCGAGGCCAGCAGTGACCTTGAGGAATCAGGAAAGATGTGAGGACCACGTGTGCTGAAGAAACCAAAGACAGCTCATCCCCCAAATGGACACAGGTTCTTCCATGAACTGGCTGGATTTTCTTCTGATGTTCTGACAAACAAGAGTCAAGATGGATCCCTTGGGGGAGTGGGGAGCTTTGATTTTTCAGGCTGCTGTTTGGCCTTGTTAAATCCACAAATCTAAAATAAACGGACTGGACCGTGGCCTTAGTGACATGCCATCTTTAAACTCTAGTGTTTAATTCCCCGCCCCCTTTTTTTTTCCTTCAAAACTTCCAGACAAATCTAGCGCTTGCACTGATTTGAACTCAGAATAGTTTTCTTCAAGAATGTGAAGATTTTTAAATAGCCAAAGAAATTTCATGTATCAGAGCTAGCTCACTGTAGCAGATCCTGCTCTTTGAAGAAAATACCAAATTGACGGCTATAGAGACAGAGCAATTGAAGGACAGTGCATGGGTTTAGCAGTCCAAATTTGTGTTGGCATCTTTGATACTTACTGTTCGATAAGCTGTTATTGTAAGGGGCAGAGCGCCCTCTGCTGGAACAATACCTAGACTCAGCACATTTATTTGATGTGGGTCTCCACTTAAACATGTGTCTTCTTTTTTTTTTTTTTTTCATCCATACCAGTCCCTCATTAGTAAAGGATTTAGCCAACATTAGATGAGGAGAAAATGCCAGGAAGTCTAAGGAGCTGTAGGAGACCTCAAAGCTGACCTGTGGTAAAACATCGCTGTGTTCTGATGCTGTCTGGGAAGATGCCTCCAATGGGGGGATGTGTGCAGAATTATCAGCAGAAGGTCTGGGTGTCTCTGACGTGGCTCCACTTCCTCCTGTGAAATTGCAAAGGAAGGTCAATAATAAAAGGACTTTTTCCGTATGAATGTAAATGGTGTGAAATACTGCAGTGTTTTGTATGTGTCTATAGAATCGGTTTACTTCCTGCTTTCCGCTTACTAATGGGAAATGATTGTACCATTCATACTTAGGAAGAGATTTAGAGGTGGGAGGGATGGGGAAGGAGTGGTATTTTTATAGTGGGATGTCCATTGTGTTTAGAAAACTTGAAGTAACTTTGTATTTGTGAAGTTACGTTCTATCCATTTGGGAGAGGGTTGGTCTCTAAAACTCTCATTCCGTGGAAGGAGAACATGCTGAGTGTACATATGTCATAAGTACATATGTCATATGTACATATGTCACCATCTGTGGCACACACTTCTGCAATCTGCAAGCCATAACCAGCACTTGTCAGTGTAAAAGCAAGGGGTAGGACGGCATTCTTGATTTTTTTTTTTTACTCTCTTTGTGTAACACATTATTTGTGATTTTTTTTAAAAAAAATTCTACAGAGAAGATTTGCAAGCCTGAAATAATCAGGCATGACATCATAAGTCAGTCTGCAGCATCAGCAACCCCACGAGCAAAGGGAAAATCCAGTGGCTTTAATTTTCCTCCCTAACATGAATTATGTGTTTCTGTCGCAAAGAGGTGGTGTCCCGGTCAGTATTTTTTATGGAGCTTGCCCACAAGGTCGTTTATGGCAGGTCCGTGGGTCAAGTGTAGCATGGGTCCATCTCAGCATTTATTGTCACCTCGTGGTCTGAGGAGACAAGATGGACTTTCCTTGATTTCATTGTCCTTTGGTCCTCACGTTGCTCTGGGGTGGGGTCTGAGTGGGGAATTTTGGACTTGGAGTTTGGGTCGCTCTTCTGGGCTGCACTATGGCTATGCTGGTTCTATAGCCAAAAGCTGAAGATGTCAATCCCCCTGCAGAGGCCCCTGCACATCTGCACGCCCCGTCAGGGCAGCGAGCATGGTTATCCTCTCTTTGTGGTTTGTTTGTGCATTTCTATATAAGTCTCTTTTCTTCCTCCCTACCTCAGACCCTACTCCCTTTAAGCACTTTATATCTCTTTAACTTCAAAGGAAATTGGAAGAGGGGGGGAAAAGCCTGACTTTAAAGGAACCCGTCTTCTGTTAGAAAATACAGATTTTATTTTGCTTGGAGAGCATCTACAGTTTATCTGGTCCCAGGCTAGTGATGAGGTGTTAAGATGAGAGTTGAAAAACGTTCAAGCAGACGTGACTATTTTCATTACATTAAAGACTCTTGTGTAAATAAATGCAACTGCATTCTGACATATGGTCAAAAGACACAGCAAACGATAAAGATTTTAACACAAGGATCGTGACTTCCAGGAATTTTTTGTTTTGTTTTGTTGGTGGTGGTTTTTTAATAAAACGGAAACAGATTTCTGTGGCTGTGCCATCTATATCCCTAACCCCGTCGCCTCTCGTTGAGTGGCCCTGTGACTATCAAAAGCATCAATGTGTACTGTTAAATCACTTTTATGGCAAAAGACCAAGATATGATAACTCATTTCTCTCGGGTCCCTCCACCTCCTTGGGTCTAGGATTACAATATCATGTCACCACATAGGACAGTGTTTTCTTATGAGGGATCAGGTATCCGGGTCCTTCTGTCCCGAGGACACATGCTTTTAAGGATGTAGTCCCTCCCCCAGTCCACCACTGCCAAGCAGCAGAAACTTGGATTAGCTAGGAGTTTGCAAAGGAAACGTCAAAGACATGAGACGGGAAGGCAAGGAAAGTGAACAGCACCCCCCAAGTCATTGAATCACCCCCAGGAAGTCAAAAGAACCCCAGGGTGGTGCCTACCCAAACACTTGCCCATGATGGCTACCTAGCTCGTGCCTTTTGGAGCAGGTCAGCCTGAACTCCCAAGTTCCCCAGCAGGAGGTGTAGATCCCAAAGATGGCACTGTCAAAAACCCAACATTTGGCGGTGGCCCCTGGGAGCTACTGTGTACTGTGTACGCAACAGTGTTTTTACAGCTGAGCTTTCCCCAGGGACAATCTGTACCTAAGCAGTAGGCAGGTAGATAGATAATCCAGGGGATCACCGGGAATGACAGCTGTGTCACACTGGGATGTACTTTGGATTTTAAGCTTCTGCCATGCAGCTTTTTTCTCCGTGTGATTTTTATCCTCCAGACACCTACCATCAGACGTCTCTCTGGCATATAAAGAAATGAAGCTATTGTGCCTAGAATCCAGGAACCATTCCTCCCAGCTCCAGCCTTCATGTCTTTCCAATGGACCGGAGCTGCTTATGGGGCACACGCTGGTATGTGCTCAAAATGACAGCCCAGAGTCCCAAGGTCAAAAGGGTGGTAATATGGTACCAAGCAGTCCCCATTAGCTGACCAAGGCTTTCAACAGGCTGCCATAAAAGCAGAAGGTAGCTTTTTCTGATACTGAATGTCGACAGAATATTTTCTCAAGCTAGGTATGGTGGAGCACACCTGTAATCCCAGCATTCTAGGAGGCAGAGGCAGACAGATCTCTGTGAGTTCGAGGCCAGCCTGGTCTACAAAGCAAGGCCAAGACAGCCAAGGCTACACAGAGAAGCCCTGTCTCGGAAAAAAAAAAAAAAAGGAATATTTTCTCGGGAGGGGGCGTGTTTTTTCAGCCCTGCCCCGGACAAAACCAACTTGAGTAAGTGCACCAGCATTCAACTGAAACTCCCTGCCAGACAGCATTTCCCACGTGTGTCTTGCATGTTCCACAGACCTCTTGTTCCCACATGTGACGGCTGGTCGGGGTTGGCAGCTTGACTGCATTAGGAAAACATGTAATCGTGCGTGGGGTACACTTCCGGAGTGTGTCTGTGAGACTGTTTCCATAGAAATGTAAGTGAAAGTGAGGGGGGTCACCTTGTGTGTGGTTGGTACCACCCCTTGGGCTGAGATCCCAGGTTGAAGGAAAAAAAAAAAAAAAGAGGAGAAAGCAAGTTGAGGCCCAGCATGCCCTGCTCTCTACTTGCAGAACCATGGAGACGTGAGAGGTACCAACCTCAACTCCCACTACCCTGCCCGCCCCCCAGGGTGAACACTTTCCCCTCTAAGTGCTACAGCAAGACAATTCACTGATCCTAGTTGAACAGGGAGATGACGGGCTGTTTAGTGTGCACGGTCGCCGGGACAAGCAACAGATGTCCTGGGGGAAGTGCATCATGCTCGTGTACCAGGGAGCAGCGGGCAGCAGTGTGGCAGCTGCCTGGCTTCTCCTGAGGAAGTGGAGCCCTGTCTCACCTAGAAACAGTACTGGTGGTTTCTGTTTGAAAAAAAAAAAAAAAACCACAAACCTTGTTCAGGCAGGCTCTGAAAAAAGAAAACCTCTTGGAGCTCCATGTAAGCCAGCCAGGCCAGTAACGATTGTTCTGAGAAAGACACACACACACACACACACACACACACACACACACACACACACACACACGATAAATTGGGGTCAGATGGTAGGGGAGAAGTGTTCCCCCTTTCTGAGGACTAGGGAAGGGAGGTTTAGGGTAAGAGGGAGGGAGGGGGGACCAGGAGGAGATGAGGGAGGGGGCCACAATCAGGATGTAAAGTGGATAAGTTTTTAAAAATAAATTTTATACATAATTCATATATATATAAACCTGCCCTGTGGCTTTAAAGGCTAAACTCAACAAGGGTCTCAAAATAAACACGTGGTCATCACAATCAGTGCTGTCATAGAAACCCCAGGATGTCCAACAATGCCTGAGTGCCAACTCTGCACCAGGCATGAAGTGCTTTGCCTGTACTGTGTCATAAGCTCCTGAGGAGATGACCCTTACCATCCTATCATATAAATCCTGGCAAATGATGCCCAGAAGGTAACAGCCCCGACTACACAGCTAGTAGGGGCAAAACTACTCACCCGCCTATGCTTTCTTCTTCTTTTATTTTTGATTGAGATTATAATATAATTACATCATTTTCCCTTCCCTTACCTCCTTCTAAACCCTCTATTGCTCTCTTTCAAATTTATTGCCTTTTTGCTTATTTATTGTTGTTATATGCACATATGTGTATGCATAAACATATGTACTCCTGAACATAACCTGTTCGGTCTATATAATGCTGCTTGGATGGACATTTTTAGGGGTTGCTGTGCTCTTTTCTGGGAAGGACAGTTTCCACAGCCTTAGTTGCCTGTGGCTCTGTGAAGGCTTGAGGCCTCGTGGCCTTGTCCCTGTCCCTTTCGCTGTTGTCCTCGCTCAGCTCACGTTTAGGCAGTCGTGTCAGTGACATCTCATGGGAGCGGCTGCTGACATCACTAGGAGACACAATCTCACAGCATGCTCCCTGGTCGTCTGGCTCTTACGATCTCCCCAACCTCCACAGTGTTTCGTGAGCCTTACATGTGGGTGTGATTTTGTAGATGTATCCACTGGGCCTGGGCTGCACAACTGACATGCCTGTGTTGGGCTCTTCAAAGTGGTTCTTATGCTTGGCTGGTAAGGTAGTGCAGTCCCAGCATGGGTGAGGCCTTGGGTTCCATCCCCAGCAATTAACTCACCAATTAATTAGTTACTAACTGATTTATCAACATTCATTCTCTTGCCTTCTGAAAAGAAAGGTAAGACATCTATCTTTTTGGCCATTATAAAACAAAATAGGAGGTATTTAAATTAGCATGAAAAGGTACTGGAAACGGAGACGTGGCTCAGAGAGGTTAAGTGCACTAGGTGCTCTTCCTGGGGACCCAGTTCCCAGCACCTATGTCTAGCAGTTTACAGCCTCTTCTGGCCTGGGCAGGCACCTGCACACACTTGGCATGTAATCAGGCCGACTCACACATACACATAAATAAGATACAATCTTGAACCTGGCACAGGAAGAGAGGAGGGAAAAGTAACTGTGGTAGAATATCTAACACTTCCTCTGCCCACCTGAGCAACCAAAGTTAACAGCTGTGGTGTCATGCAGATAGCAAGGTCCCCTGAGACAATTGGGGTACAAATGATCACAGGATGGCCTTTGTGATCTTCCTCTCCAAAAACCCATAACATCTCCCCAGCAGAGCCAATGATGGAACTGTCCGACAAATCCACCTTGAAGGACACTCTGCACAGCGCATGACAAGTCCTCCTGAACACTGCCAGGTGGCGTCATCTTAATGACGTTACAGAAACTGGCAAGAGACCAGAGACCCAAGAGGCAACACGAGTGGGTATAATATGTCAGCCATCAGCCTTCTTGGGATCATGGGACAGAGGAGAGCAGGGAAATGCTCAAGGACAGAAACAAAAACAAAGGCTGGAGGGGTTTGTGGAAGTATGCCAGAGTGGGTTCATTCCTTAGTTGGGACAGACAAACAGTGGAATCATCAGACACTAATAAAAGGAGAGATAGGTAAGGGACACAAAGGCACTCTCTGCAGTGGCTTTCCAGATTTTTGTTAACACTATAGTTACTTTTTTAGGGTTTTTTGTTGTTGTTGTTTTGGTTCGGTTTGGTGGCTTCTGTTTGTTTGTTTTTGGTTTTTGGTTTTTTGGGGGGGGTTGGGTTTTGGTTTTTGGTTTTCCGAGACAGGATTTCTCTATGTAGCCTTGGCTGTCCTGGACTCACTTTGTAGACCAGGCTGGCCTCGATCCACCTGTCTTTGCCTCCCAAGTGCTGGGATTAAAGGCGTGTGTGCCAACCACCGCCCGGCCCATCATAATTACTTTTAAATGTGCTCTTTTACTTCAGAGTAGGGGTTCGATGTTTACTACTCATATTGTCCTTGGTTAGTGCAATAGTTTGAGCAGACCCACCTGGGCCCCAATCCACCCATCAAGATGTTCTTCTTGTAGGTTTCTAGAACCCTCTGGGTCCTTCTATTTCCCCTTCTCTGGTATCTCTCTTACCTAGAGTCTCAGATGGGATAAGAATTAAGTTGTAATCTGAATAAATTAATAAAAATGTTTTAAATGTGCTCTTTTAAAGGAGATGCTTCAACAAATACCTGTTTAACTATGAGAACACAGAAATTGGTTTCTGGTGCTATTGCAGGGTGTCTTTTCCCACAAATGTTAGCAATAACAGAGGCCTGGGTACCCTGAACGTCCAGCTATTCCTATAGCAAGACATTGATGCAAAATATTTCCTGACGATGCATTCCAATTGTCTAACATATATTTGTTATTGTCCAACTGATTTGCCTGAATGTATGGCTTGCAGCAGGTGCAAGCCTGGTGCCCACTGAGATCAGAATAGGGTGTCAGTACCTCAGGAGTGGAGTTACTGACAGTTCTGAGCAGCCATGTGGGTACTAGGAATCGAACATGGTTCCTAAGGAAGAGCAGCCAGCGCTCCTAACCACTGAGCCACCTCTCCAACCCCAATTTTAGAACCTAATTTGTATGTGTCTTCCACACAAAGGAATTGGGAACTATGCCAACGGAGAGGCTGAACTTTTGTAACTATGTCAGAGTTATTCAAAAGTAGTAGCCAAGTCTTGTAGCAGATTGTAAACCAACACCTGCCCTTCCTGATGGTACTTATGTAGTTGAACTGATTCTCCCAGTAGGGGGCTCTGGTCACCACTAAATAGAAATATTGCCCTGTCATTGAAAAACACTGATTCATGGATTCAACTTTGAAAAGTTTGTATGGCAAAGAATAGCCATCCAGAAATGACCCCCAGTAATATGTGCATAGCACCAAAAAGAAGGTAAGACAGCAGCAATCTTTCCTGTTCAAAGGGATTGGGGTAGGGCCTGGCTCTACAGCCTTTGTGGGTGTCCTTGGCCCTACATATTGCTGAAACTATATGCCCTTGAGTGAAAACCAGATAAAGTGACAAAATGACAATGGCTTCACTGTGCCAGATGTGTGTCACAATAGTAACGTTGAAAGCACCTTCTTGGACTATCATGTCTGCACTTACTGATCTACCACAAATGCCTTTTCCATCTAGTACTTCACAAAGTCACCCATGCTTTGACTCCCACACCTAAATGCAGCATCAAAGGCCTGGGCATGTTCATGCACACACACACACACACACACACACACACACACACACACACACATGCACACATGCGCACACACATGTACACATGATCACACACACTCACACATACACATGCACACGCACATACACATGCACACACATGCACACACACATACACATGCACACACACACTTACATGTACACATACACACAAGCACTGATCCAAGAAACATAACTTAATAATCTCTGGCTTCTATTAGGTCCAAATTCAAAACAGAACCTACAACTAGTTCCTTGGGCTTCTTTCTTTCTTTTCCTTTTCCTTTTCCTTTTCCTTTTCCTTTTTGACTTATGACTGCTCTGTCTGCATGTATGTCTGCTCCTAGAGACCATCCTTACTGTCTCACAGGATAAATAATTGAATGAGGGGCTGGAGAGACGGCCCAGTCGCCAAGAGCACCGGCTGCTCTTGCAGAGGACTGGGGTTAGCTCCCAGCACCCACATGGCAAGTCACAATTATCATAACTCCAGCTCCAGGGGACCCGCCACCCTCTCCTGGCCTCTGAATGCACTGTACACGGGTGGTGTACATACATACATGTACACGGGTGGTGCACATGCATACATGTACATGGGTGGTGCACATACATATATGCAGGCAAAAAAACCTTCATAGATAGAAATTTTTAAAAACCAATCAAAAACTAAAGAACTGAAAGAATCACCACATACCCACACTCCTGTCTGCTCGGTGCGCCTCACTCTAAATAAATAGCATAGTCCCACCTAGGAGTTAGAGTTAGTCCTATCTGGCTGTTGGACTGGGCTGTCTGGGACATCTGGGGTGAGAGAAGTAGTCAGCATAGCATTGAAAGACAGCTACATGTTAAAAAAGAACAATAACATGTTAAGAAAAAACAATAGAAAAGAACAATAAGAGAACTTATGATTTTTAGAAATCTTGTCATCTTTTAGACAGATTGTCAGAAGTATCTCAAGATGCCTGTGCTGATGGGAACATTGGTCCTACCCTGTGCTGGATGATACGCAACTGGAAAAATCTCTCTTAACTGTGGTTGATGCTGGTGGGGCTGGAAAATCCAAGTCCTGAATCTGCTCAGCCTCTCCTGTGTAGAGCGAGAGCTGCCTCCATGATGGGACCCATATTGAACTCAGCCCAACTACAGAAGCTCACATGTGCCCACCTGTTGTCGATGGCTGAAGGAGGGGGGCAGAGGGGAGGGGGTGAGGGGGTGGGAAGGAGGGGGAGAGGGGAGGGAGGAGGGGGAGGGGGTGGGGGTAGGGGAATGGGAGGGTGGGGGAGTGGGGGAACACAGGGGATGGGGGAGTGGGGGAACCCGGGGGGCGGGGGGACAGGGGTGGGGGGGACAGGGGGAACGGTGGGCAGGGGTGGGGACAGGAGTGTGGTCTCCGAGTGACTCCTACACCTCCTTACAGGATATCACTAGTGTGTAAGAGCATCCTCGCTGTCTGCCAAAAGCCAACCTCCCAAGACTGTATTGCACATTTCTTGTTCCAAAGGTGAAATGAACCTTATCTCTAAGACGTGGTATGTGGGGATGTCAGTCACTGTTTCTAGACTTTTCCGTGGTGCACACATTTTTATTTATGGAAGAGAGGAAGAATGGACAAAAGGAGAGACAGAGGCAGGGAAAGGGAGGGAGAAAAATTATCTTATGATTTTAAACTGATATTTCAGTTTAAAACTTAGTTCTCTGTTTAACTAGTTCCCAGAAGCACCCACAGCTTACCCTTCATGTTATGATAAGAATTATTAATATCGCCGGGTGGTGGTGTTGCACGCTTTTAGTGCCAGCACTCGGGAGGCAGAGGCAGGCAGATCACTGTGAGTTCGAGGCCAGCCTGATCTACAAAGCGAGTCCAGGACAGTCAAGGCTACACAGAGAAACCCTGTCTCAAAAAAAAAAAAAAAGAATTATGAATATCAAGGACAGAGAATGATGAAATGAAAGTGCCTGTGAATTATTCATTCATTCCGTGCCACATCTACAAACACTTAGGTTTCCCAATATACCACTACAATAGCAAAACACCATTCCACCCACCACCCACCCCTCCCCCCTGCCCTTCCCCTCCCCATCCCTCCACCCTCCCCAACCCCCTCCATCCCCCCAACCCTCTGCATCTCCCCAACGCCCCCCCCCACCCCGGAGGCTACAGCTTCTTCTAATGGAATCTCCAGACAGACAGAGGAGAGTCTGTGACGTTTGCCCTTCGACAGGCGCCCAGGCTACTTTCTGAAGTGCTGAATCATCATTTAGACCAAAGTCAGCTTACAATTGGAATATAGAAACATCTCAGTTATAAATGTATATAAATATTTATGATTTTAATTATAAATTCTATTGTATATTATGTAACTGAATGCTTTAATTAGATAGTATGTGAATTTGTGTGAATATAAAAAATAGAGATTATATTTCAAAAGAGTCAAAAATGATGATATGGAAAGAAATGACCAGGTGAGTACAGTGGTACATGCCTCTAATCTCAGGGGGACCTCTGTGAGTTCGAGGCCAAGCTGGTCTACAAAGTGAGTCCAGGACAGCCAAGGCTACACAGAGAAACTCTGTCTTGAAAAAACAAGCAAACAAACAAACAACAAAGAAATTACCAACTGTATGGTTGTTTACCACTCTAGTTGATGGCATGAACCTGGGAGAGCAGGGGCCTAAAAATGAGGCCGACTGAAGTGCCATGCAGTAGCCAACTTTATTCAGAGCATCAGGCAATTTACACTCTAAGGGTTAAGAGGAGTCACATCAGCTGGGCAGTGGTGGCGCACGCATTTAACCCCAGCACTCAGGAGGCAGAGGCAGGCAGATCTCAGAGTTTAAGGCCAGCCTGGTCTATAGAGTGAGTCTAGGACAGCCAAGGCTACACAGAGAAACCCTGTCTCGAAAAACCAAAAAAAGAAAGAAAGAAAGAAAGAAAGAAAGAAAGAAAGAAAGAAAGAAAGAAAGATTAGCATAGGAGAACCAACTGTGTTTCTATAGGGTGGCAATAGGCACTGAATTGTCAAGTGAAACATTTGAAATCGCATCAAAGCAGAAAGTTGGCCAGGCATGAAGTCACCCTCCTTTCACCCCAGCAAAGACAAAGGCAGGTGGATCTCTATGAGACTGAGGCCAGCCTGATACGCATACTGAGGCCCAGGACTGCCAGGGCTACATAGGGAGAGAGCCTGGGTCAAAAGTGGGGGGAGGGAGAGATAAAGTTACATGTACATACAACAAATCACGCACAACACCTACATGCAGCACTGTGTACTCTATACATTATAATTTTTAAAACTTAAATGGGACTGGAGAGATGGCTCAGCAGTTGTCACGGTTTATTGCAGTTTAAAACAAAATTTTCAGGGTTTTTGTTTGTTTGTTTGTTTCCTTAAAACAATAAGAATGAGCAGGGCCTGATGGCGCATGCTTTTAATCCCAGAACTCAGGAGGCAAAGGTAGGTGGATCACTGCAAGTTCGAGGCCAGCTTGATCTACAAAGCAAGTATAGGACAGCCAAGGGCAACACAGAGAAACCTTGTCTTGAAAAACCAAAAAATAAAATAAAATAAAATAAAACAAACAAACAACAATAAGAATGCTTTATTTGTTTGAATTTTTAGTTGTTTCTAATATACTTTCTAGGCTGCTTTTGTCAATTAGCAACTTATCTCCAAAATATACTTAATATTGACTCAATAAAATAAATATTGGGAAAAGTGTGGTGAAGTCGTCCTACACTGCTAAAACTGGCTAGACATATGAAGAAGAAAGAAACTTCAAGGAAGGTTTTTGACCTTCACTTCCATATTATGTCTACAAATCTGGTCCTACATGAGGAAGTACAGTTACTCATCACAGAATCTATAATAAGACTACTTAAACTAAGTGAAATCACTTAAAATAAGAGTCCTCAGACCATAGCCTGTGTGCCCAATAGGACCTGTTGCTTGTAAATAAAGTTTTATTAGAACATAGACTTACTTGTTTATTCAGTTGTGAAATAAATATGTAATCACAATCTAAACTTTCTACCTGGCCCTTTATAGGGAAAAAATATATTCATACTCAGTTTGAATGTGGCTACAGTCCAGGCATGGTTGCTCACACCTTTAGTCCCAGCACTTGGGGAAACAGAGGCAGGTAGATTTCTTTGAGTTCAAGGCCAGCCTGGTCTACAGAGTGAGTTCAGGACAGCCAGGGCTACACAGAGAAACCCTGTCTCATAAAAAAACAAAAAACAAAAACAAACAAACAAAAATCTATTTATGGGCCAGGTTCAGTGGTGCACACCCTTAATCCCAGCACTCTGAGAGGCAGAGGCAGAAAGATCTCTGTGAGTTCGAGGCCAGCCTTGTCTACAAAGTGAGTCCAGGCCAGCCAAGGCTACACAGAGAAAACCTGTCTGGGGGCGGAGGAAGCCACAAAACAAAAACAAAAAGAATGTGGCTATAGGCTATACTCTTCATTGAATATTTTTCAGCCAATTCATCAAAAATGGGGAAATGATTCACGTCATAGGAATATAAGAAAACACAGAATTGTAGCTGCTCTATCATTTTAATGATATAAAAAGAAGTAATTAAAGGGACCTAGTGGATGTGGGCAGAGCTGGGTGACTTGTGACTTGTTGGCCTTGTATGTGCAATGCCTGGAGAGCCCTGGTTACTGTCAAGACGGCCAAATGGCCTCCAGGGGGTGCTTAACAAAATGTTAACATCAATGACCTTTGAATGAGGAGATATCAGACTGACCTCTGTTCTCTGCCTTTTGGCTTGGGTTAGTGTTCAATTTCGAAATATAAAGGAGTTACCGATTTAAACATGAAAATGTCGCTGAGGTGGCCAGTCTTGGGTAGAGTGAGCAGTTCTCTATCATACTGCGAGCAACCCTGGCTGCCCACGGAGGGCTCCCACACACTCCAGTCTAAAGTGGCTACGGCTGGAGGGGATTTATCCCTTTTATATTCTTCTCGTGTAAAGATAAATGGCTGCTCTGTTTCTGGGTCCCACCCCATTCTTAAGAGGCATGGGTTGAAATGACAGCTTAGTGGTAAGGAGCACTTGCTGCTCTTGCCGAGGACCAGGGTTTGATTCCCAGCACCCACAGGGTGGTTCAGAGCCATCTGTAACTCCAGTCTCGGGGATCTAAGGCCTTCCTCTGACTGCTGAGGACACTGCACACACATAGACACTGCAGATATATAAAACTGAAAATAAAATTAGAACAGAGAGTCAAAAGAATCTTTGAGAAAGCCAAGGGGGAAAAAAAAAAAAGGCAACGTAGTCATGTCCGAGCGCACTTCATCAGTCCTAGGATGCATTGACCTCAGAGTCCTTCATCACACCATGGGGCTAGGACAGCAGCTTGCTGTTTTTGGAACGGGACTCTCGGGAGCCTATTTTCCAGGGTTAGGGAGAAAGAAGTTGAGCAGAGTCACATGAAGCCAACGGTGGCCTGGGACTTGTTAAGTCCCCGTGGCTGGCCTTGAAAACCTGATCCTCCTGCCTCCACTCACCAGAATTCTGGGATGACAGGTGTGGCCCTCTATCCTGAGCCAAACTACAGCTTTAAGACGAGAAAGTCAGACGTGTGTGCATCTGTGCGTGCTTGTGGGCGGGCGTGCATGCGTGTGTATGTGTGTGTGTGTGTGTGTGTGTGTGTGATAATGAAGCCTGAAATTTTAACAAGTTTTCCACCATTCTAAACATCAAGGGCTTAGCTAAAGGATTGTGTTATTTTAGAGCGGCCTTAAGAGCCGAGTGAGGAAGACAGTGAGAACAGATTTTACCCGGAAGCTGAGGTCAGCCAGGGCTGCCTCACTTCCCCTAAGCACTTCCTGTTCTTTGCAAGGCCTGGAAATGTTGCAGCCTTGAACTGCCTGGGATGCCTGGAGAACGCAGTTGCTGCTGTGTCCGTCTGATTTGTCTCCTCATTCATCAGAGGAGAAAGGGGAGAGCTGGTAATTTGGCTCCAATTAGACTCAACTCACTCGGAATCCCCAGGTGAGCCAGGCTTGGTTAGCAGCCCGCTCACCCCGCCCCTGCAAAGGTTCATTGAGACAATGAAACCCAGATAAGGGTGAACAGACCAGAGGAAGAACCAACCGTGGATCAAAAGAAAGCAATGGCTACGTTCATTACTTGACCCGTTTGGCATTTGTGAATCACTTCTCATTTCTCAGGCCCAGGAACAAATTAAACCAAATTTCCTTTCTGGGACCAGTAGCCACAGTTAAGAGCCTGGCCAGTTTTCTCTGCATCTTTATTACTTCCTGAAAATTGTCCCAGTCTGATGTGGTGGCACACACGCCTGTAATCTCTGGACTCTGGAGGCAGAAGCAGCACAATTGCCATGAATTTGAGGACAACCTGATCTAGTAAGTTCCAGGTCACCTGGGCCGACACAGCAGGAACTATTTTTTCATTTTTAGATTTTGTAAGTTTTATGTAATATGTATGTTTGCTCATATGTATGTCTGCACCACATGCATGCCTGGTGACCTCAGAGGTCAGAAAAGAATGTCAGATCCCCCAAAACTGGAATTAGAGACATTTGAAGGCCACCATGTGGGTGCTACGAACCTGGGTCTTTCCCAAGAACAATGACTACTCTCAACTGCTGAGCCATCTCTCCTGCCCAAGGACATTGTCTTAGAGGCACTACCTACACACACACACACACACACACACACACACACACACACGCATCCCGGTCTCCCATTGGCAGCAATTTGCTCACATAAACAATATGGGACCTAGGGGGCTTGGTGAGATGGCTCAGAGGTTAAGAGCACTGTGTGTTCTTCCAAAGGTCCTGAGATCAAATCCCAGCAACCACATGGTGGCTCACAACCAACTATAATGAGCTTTGGTGCCCTCTTCTGGCCTACAGTATACATGTGGGCAGGATACTGTATAAATAATAAATAAATACATCTTAAAAATAATAATATGGGACCCAAAACAAAAGCCTGATACGATAGGGCTCATGTCATGCATCAATTAACTCATATTTATTTGCTGAGCACCTACTATGAGCCACGCACAGCTGTACACTTATTTCTAGAGATGCAGCAGACACACAATAAAGATAAGAAGTACCTTATCAACACATATAAGGCAGAAACACATGTACAAAACAAAAAATCAAAAAATGCAGCCAGCCAGGCATACTGACACATGGCTGTAACTTGAGCATTCACACAGGAAGATTGCTTCTGGTTTCGGGCCAGCCTGGGCTACATAGAGAATTCAAGGCAGCCTTGTACTAAAATATGCAGCAAAACCATGCCCAGCCCCCCAAAAAATATCAGGGAGGTGGATGTGAGGATGCCTTTGCATTTGTCAACACACCATCGTCAGGGCAGTCAAAGTGAGGGGGTGACCAGAGACAAGAGCAAGGACAATGGCCTCGTCAGGAGGACAGCCACCCTGTTGCTAAGAGCTAACCACCCCAAGGATCTCCATGACAGTGCAACAAGGGCATAAGGTCTGTCCTGTTTCCTCTAAACTAACAGAGAACCCCCATCAAACCCAAAATGAAACCAATCCCTG
The DNA here is from genome assembly GCF_964271855.1 of Acomys minous. NCBI lineage: Eukaryota > Metazoa > Chordata > Mammalia > Rodentia > Muridae > Acomys > Acomys minous. The sequence continues at coordinate 44,296,084 of NC_140496.1, read as the reverse complement.
CAACACACTCTCCAAAGAGCAGAGACCTTCCTGCCTCCCCCACGGTCTTCCCTGGGCCTGGCTCATAGGATGTGGTCAATCGTTCACTGATGGACCACATAATTGCCTGACTCGTGTAAATAAAGCAAATTTCAAGACAGGTGAGCAATGCCCTGAGTGCTCTGTGTAACTTGCTTGGCTGAGCTCCACCTTGCTTCCCTGCCCCTCAGGATCAGGGTGCCCAGAACAAGAGAGCAAATCGCTGGTGATGGAGACTGGGTTCTTAACAAACCATCGCCAGATGGTGGCATCTATACCATGTCAATAGCTCCATTCAGCTTGAATCTTTTGCCTGAGCACTTTTTGGAGTGTCTGTTTTGTGTTAGCCAGGACTGGGCTCTTGAGAATGTCTGTATTAGTTGGGGCCTCATATACAATGTACATATAGTTATAATTATTAGATTTATTAGATGGGCCCACACAATCGGAGTGTGGGTAATGCCACAATGACTGTCTGCACAATGGAGAAACAGGATTCTGTAACTGCTTGCACCTAGAAGCTGGAAGCCTCAGAACAAATGGGATCAATAATGCGGCCCCAATCTGAGGCGTAATGCCTGGAGGCACTCTGGAGAGTCTCTGGTGTGTGTTTACTCTGAAGAGATGGAAAAGCCAACACAGTGCCCATGAGTGATGGCAGCCGCAATGCACATCTCTGCTCCAGAGTGGTCAAGCTTGCATCTACTGATTGGCTCCCTCTTTCCTCTGCCTTTGCTCCATTCATGGAGCCTATTGGACAAGGAGCCTATTGGACAGTGCTACTCACATTTTAGGGTGAGTCTTCCTCCTTTACCAGCTGACCCATATGGCCATTTTCTATCTCTGGAGACATCCCCATGGATACAGCCAGAAATGTGCCTTGGTGATTTTCTAGGTTCTGATCTGGTTGATAATCCAGATTAACCATCCCTGTGGCTAACGTTGCACAGCAGACAGTCTATGATGAACTAAACCGATCGGTGCCCGCGTCTTTCTGCACACCTTCTCCCGAGTGGCAAGCATGATGTTATATGTTCTGGTTGCATTAAAATGCAATAAAAATACCCTAACAAAAAGCAACTGAGGGAAGACGTTTAATCGACTCACTCTCCCAGGTTATGGTTCATCGCTAGGAAGTCAAGGCGGGAACAGCTGGTCATATCCACAGTCAAGAGCAGAGACACATAGATGAGGGGTGGTTGCTCATGTTTAGCCCCCTCTCTACACTTACTAAACTGCAGGCTCCTCCTGACTAGGGAATGGTGCTGCCCACAGTGGGCTGTGTCTTCCCACATCAATTAGCACGAGCAACCAAAACAAACACGTTCACAGGCAGTCCCCCATTGAGATCTCTTCTTGCAGACTGTCAAGTTGACAATTAAAACTAATTGTCACATGTCATTTCATAGCATAAATTGCAAAGTCTGCAATTTCCGTCTTGTCCTTTCTCTCTCCATTTAGGGTCTACCTCTGGAAAAAGCAAGAGGCCAGAGTGTGAGTGGTGCTAAGGAAGGGCTCATATGACAAAGAGCTGATAGAGCAATATGTACCTGTGTTCCTGAAACAATGGAATCCCTCATAAGCCATGGCACTTACCTTCAGAAATCTCAGAACAGTAGACTAGCTGCATGCCATGTAGATAATAAGTGAACCTGCCACACTGCATAGTAGAAGCTGTCATAATAAACTTGAGCTCTTTGGTTTTGCCTTTGGTTGTTTCTTCTTCTTCTTCTTCTTCTTCTTCTTCTTCTTCTTCTTCTTCTTCTTCCTCTTCTTCCTCTTCTTCCTCTTTTGAAACCCTCTGCTTCTCTTTAGAACTACAGAGACCTCGAGCCTCCAAGAGCTGCTCTCCACACAGGAGGATTAGTAACTCTTTGAAAAGGAAACAGGCAACTCTGAGGACAAAGCCAATGACCTGAGGCTTCAGATGCAGCAGAAGCAGGATGAGACCTCTAGGCCGCCGCAGAGTCCTAGGAGAGAAGTGACCCAACGATCCTGTGATCCAGCCTGTGACTCTGGCTATGACTGGAGCACATCGTGTTTTCTCACCATTCTATTACATTGTTATGATTTTCCCTCTGTGGAACGTCCTACCACGTGCTAGCCATCCCTCCAAGTCTACCTCAATGCTGGGAGGTTTTCCCAACCCCTAGGCAGGGTTAACACTTCCTTTTAAAAAAAATACTTCTTCTATTGGGTGTGCCCACTGATGGCAGAAAACCCAGAGGACGACCCAGAGATCCATGCTGGGCAAGCCTGCATCCCCGAACAACTTCCAGGGACAGCGGTTTGTGAGTTGTCCCTATGACAGCCAGCCGGATGTACGGTGTAAAGGCATCCTTCTTACTGAGGGGGGGGGGCAGATAGCAGGAAATCAAGCACAAGGAAGTGAAGAGAATATTAGGGTCTTTCTGTAGTTTGTCTGTCTGTAGGAAAGCATTCGGGAAGGGGCAAAAAAGAAGGATGTCTTTGCAGGCTTCCCAGGAAAAGTAAATTTACGGTGGCCTGTAGAAGAAGTTTGCTGAGACCTCTCACAGGATTGTGTCAAGTGATGTCTGCACGCCTTAATTAAATTGGGAGGAGAACAGCAAGCCAGCTCCTTGGAGGAGTCAGGACCTGGCCTGTGCTTCTGTGGAAGGGTGTTTGGAAAGCTTGGCTTTGGTGATTTAATAGAACACAGTGATCTCACTCTCCCCTCACTCTTGGGTGGAAATGCCAGCTCCCTCCAGGTTCCCTGGGGTAGGAAGACAACATTCCAAACATTCTCACGGCCCCCATAAATGCATATTCTTTCCTCTTCCTTTACCCTGGCTCTTTCCCACAATGTGGACTGCCCCTCCTCTGTTCCTGGGATTGGCTGCCAGGGTCAGTTTCAGCGTACTTTACAACATCCCTAGTCCAGCGGGAAGCATGGCCTCCCTTGTTACTCTGCCATCAGACTTATCCTGTGTCTTGGTTAGGGTTTCTATTGCTGTAATGAAACACCATGACCAAAGCAACTTGGGTAAGAAAGGGTTTATCCAGCTAACACTTCCCACATCACTGTTCAACACCAAAGAAAGTCAGGAGAGGAACTCAAGCAGGCCAGGAGCCTGGAGGCCATAGTCGGGTGCTGCCTACTGGCTTGCTCCCTGAGGCTTGTTCAGCCTGGCCAGGCTGGCCTTGAACTCAGGGGGATCCACCTGCCTCTGCCTCCCAAGTGCTGGGATTAAAGGCATGCGCCACCTCCGCCCAGTTCAGCCTGCTTTCTTATAGAACCCGGGACCACTAGCCCAGGATGGCACCGCCCACAACAGCCCTCCCAGGTCAATCACTAATTAAGGAAATGTTCTACAGCCACCTTTAATCCCAGCACTCAGGTGGCAAAGGCAGGAAGATCACTGTGAGTTCGAGGCCAACCTGGTCTACAAAGTGAGCCTAGGACAGCCAAGGCTATGCAGAGAAACCCTGTCTCGAAACAAACAAACAAAAAGAAAAGAAAAAGAAAAAAAAATGCCCTACAGGTTTGCCCATAGCCCAGTCTTACAAAGGCATTTCTCAATTGTAGTTCCCTTCTCTCAGAGGACTATAATTTGTGACAAGTTGATATAAACCTAGCTACAAACCCTGGGTTCCCAATGCCCAAGTTTCCTATTCGTGAAAAGCATTTTTCTCTCTGATTGCCATCTCTCTTACCCCAAAATGTGAGTTCATGGAACGGGCAAGAAGGCTCAACCCCCCCCCCACTCCCCCACCCCACCCCACCCCACCCCACCCCCGACAGACCCAGCACTGTTACAAAGACGTTTCACTGCTGTCCTCCCAGCCTTGTTTCTACCATCGCACCAGCATCCGTGGAGGCCAGTTAAATCCCCCTAGCATTAGACTAAAGCTATGATGGTGTGAACAAGTGATGTTTTCCAATTATTAAGGATCTTCATCAAGCCTCGCACGCTGTCGGCATCGAGAGACACATTACTACCGTGGGCTCAAATGATGCTTTCTATGCCCGGCTTCCAGCTGGTGTGTCTGGGTCCATGAGTTTAAGGAATTTGCCCCAAGTGAAATGGTCCAAAATGACTAAGGGTGGGTTTGTTATCCTGCAAACTGTCATCCCGTAACCTTAGGTGTCCCACTCTTTCAAGTGTGGGCTTTCTCTCCAAAGGGGATATTCTGACAGACAATGGCAGTCTCTCCTGTTTGTTTCCCCACTGTACCTGTGACCTTAGACCTTAGACTTCTCAAGTAGAGGGACAGGTGGGGTAGAGGGACAGGTGTGGTAGAGGGACAGGTGGGGGGCAGTGGTAAGAACCACACAACAACAGAGAAAGTGACAGAGAGAGGCAGAGATAAGACCCTGAGGCACTTGGGGGAAGTACCATGGAGGTAAGCGGCCAGGCTGTGGGCTACATAACAGAGGGTTGCTAAGACTGACCCAAGCAGGATCAGTGACTCACTTGCACTTGCGCAGTCTCCTGCTGGCCTCGGAAAGCCCCCACGGGAGTCTTTAACCGGAAATACCTGGCTTTGGTACACACCGAGAAGGCAGCTGGGGAAAGCCCAGAGCCGCTAACACAGAACAGCTAGAGATGATCACTGTAAGGCTGCGGCAAGCTCGTCCCTGCTGCAAATCATACTCTCTTCCTGTTTTAGGATGGAAAGTGTTATGTGCTTATAACTTTTTTGTTTTGCTTCACCCTGGACTCACTTTGTAGACCAGGCTGGCCTTGAACTCACTTAGATCTGCCTGCCTCTGCCTCCCTGAGTGCCGGGATTACCGGTGTGCGCCACTGTGCCTGGCTACTTTTAACACATTTTTAAATGCCTACATACATGTTCTTATAATTGAATAATCCTGAGTGGGGTGGAGAGAAGGGAACAGCGTTGCTAACAAGTCAGAATCTGAGCCTGGTGAGCAGGAGAGGACCATGAGCAAGCAAGAGTCCAAACATCCCAGCTTAGCCGGCAGTAAGGCCGATAAAATTCTCAGCTGAGAACACAGAGGAAAAAGCAGGGCGGGCAGTCTTCATTTTAGATACAATACTGGCAGCGCTGTTGTCTGGTCAGCCCCTGGAGATTTTTGGCAGAAGCATAACATGAAATATGAATCTTCATACAGCTGAGATGTAAGTGATCAGAGGTACAGATGGGGACAAGGGACACAGACCTGAGGCGCTCAGGTAAGAGCCCACTGTCCCCAAAACAATGTTTTCAACCAAAGAATATATATATATATTGGTTTTTCAAGACAGGGTTTCTCTGTGTAACCTTGGCTGCCCTGGACTCACTTTTAGACCAGGCTGGCCTTGAACTCACAAAGATCCACCTGCCTCTGCCTCCCTGAGTGCTGAGATTAAAGGTGTGCGCCACCACCACCTGGCTTAACCAAATAATCTGAGTTTATTTGTATTAATTGGAATGGTGTATTCTTTTGGGAATGCATCAAAGATCCATGGTAGAAAAAATAAGGGACAATGTAATTTACTATATAGTTGGTAACTGTAAAGTATGTTTGGGAAATGAAAGGACTTCTGATTTCCAAGTATAGCCATGATTGCCTGATGCATAGAACTCAGTACAAGCATTATTAAAACAGTCAGCAAAAATGCTTGGCTCTTTGGTCATGAGGCAGGGACAATAATAGAGAATACCATCCCTTTACAAAGTGTATAGAGCATAATTTGCAGCAGTAATGATGGCGGAGGCCACACCGGTTTTGTTTCTAAGCCACGGGTGCCAAAGCTACATGCAGCAGGCTGTTTATCGCTGCCCCACCCCCACCCCATTTCAGTAAAAATATAACGCTGACTTGGAGAAGACTGCTAAACTACAGCCTGTACCCTCAGTGTGTCTACTCCAGAGTTCAGCTTGACCACGAATCCATGATCTGACCACAGGTGAGAACAGCTGTGTAACAATTTCTCTGTCATTTGCTTAGAGGAAAGTCACTGATCCTTGGTTTTCTCTTTACTTCCTTATGGCTGGAACAAAGCCATTTTGCTGTTGTTGGTGTTGGTGTCGTTGTTTACGTCCTTTATGATAAAAATGCTTTGGCAAAAGTAGTTTGACAGCGCAAAGATTAATTCTGGCCCACAGTTCAAGGCCACAGTTTGCCAGGGTGAGGCAGTCTAGGCAGCAGGAGCTTGAAGCCTGGGACCACAACAGCACCTAAAGGCATGAAGTACAGAATACACCAGCTCTCCTTTTCATACAGTCCACTAGGTGGCGCCACCCTCGGGAGAGGGTGTTTCCCCTTTAATTAACCTAAGCAAGAAAACCTGAGGCAGACATCCCCAGAGGCCATTCTCCAGAGACAACACAAGATGTCACCAAGTAGACAACTGAGATTAACCATTACAGGAACCCACAACAATCTCACTCCCTCTCTGCGGGTGAGGACCTCAGCCTGAGTCATCAGAACTTATAGAAGAACTTATGTGAATAGATCAGTGCCTTGCTCAGCAATCACCAGAGAAGCCTCCTCCTGCAGTAAATGGGCATTGGTATAGGGGCCCACAAGGGGACAACACGCAGCAAGTGAGAGATTTTGGCACATTCAGTCACAAATGGGATCTCTTCTTCAAAACCTTCCCCTCAGGGTTCAGGAGCCTGAGGGGATGCATAACTCCAAGGAAATGGGACTGAGGCACATATGACCTCACGGAGGCTGAGGCGGTAAGCACAGGGCCTGCACAGGCTCAAGACAGGTGAGGTCTCTGGTATTGAGAGGCGGAACTGGACACAGGATCCCACACCCTCAAGCAAGAATCTACCTATAATCAATACAAGCTTGCAAAGGGAAAATTGGCTTTTCTAACAGAGTCTTGCTGGATGTATAAAGCACACTTAAGGCAGGCCCATGCTAAGTAGTAGACACAACACAAAGTGAACTTTTGTAGGCCTTGGTCTTTTTCTTTTTTTTCTGAGACAGGGTTTCTCTGTGTAGCCCTGGCTGTCCTGGACTGACTCTGTAGACCAGGCTGGCCTTTCAACTCACAGTGATCTGCTTGCCTCTGCCTCCCGAGTGCTGGGATTAAAGGCATGTGCCACCCCACCTGGCTGACCTTGATCTTTTAAAAGCTTACTTTATTTGGAATTCTTTAATGTCTGCACTTCCCTCCCAACGCCCCCCCCCCACCTTAGATAACAGAGGGAAAGGCTAAGAGGGACAGGAGAAGGAAACCTGTTTAGACTCAGTTCCTTCATTCCAATCTTCATTGGCAGGATTCCAGAAGACTCATTAAAGAGCAAGCCAGAAATTCAGCAAAAGCAGCCGCAACCGTAACAACCAGAACCCAGAACCTTGAAGAGTTCTCTCTCTCTCTCTCTCTCTCTCTCTCTCTCTCTCTCTCTCTCTCTCTCTCTCTCTCTCTCTTCAGTTTTTCGAGACACGGTTTCTTTGTGTAGTCTTGGCTATCCTGGACTTGCCTTGTAGACCAGGCTAGCCTTGAACTCATAGCAATCCACCTGCCTCTGCCTCCTGAGTGCTGGGATTAAAGGCTCGCACCACCATGTCCGGCATTGAAGAGTTCTCTGAAGCATTTCTCTCTAGCATCTTGGATCAGAGAGATGAGCAGCCAAGCGATGAGAAGCATTGCAAAAGCCAAAAGCCACACCTCTGGTTTGGGGCTCATATTTACCTCTTCTGAGTCTGTACTGGCAAAGAGCCTGATCCTGCACGAGGCAGTTCCACTTCTAGCAAACAAACACCACACGCCCTCACACAAGTCTGTTTCACACACCACACTTGGGACCAAAGCAAAATTACATCCACTACCGAACTCAATCATATTTTTGTGGACTTTTTGCTTCATATTGCTTTGTTTGGGCGAAATTTTTTTTTGTCTTATTGCCCTATTATGGTTTCCAAGTTGGTGTTTCTGTGGAGATGAGGGAGAGAGGAATTCTTTTGTTTGTTTGGGGTTTTGTTTGTTTTCTAAAGAGAGAGGAATAAATGACAATGAGGAGTTAGGAAGGTGAGAAGGATTTGGGAGGAGTCAGGGGAGAGGGAACTATGATCAGAATATATTGTATGAAAGAAAAATTTCAATTATAAATAAGATTTAAAGAAGAAGGACCAAGCTGGCCCATGCTTGTAATCCCAGCACTTGGGAGGCAGAGGCAGATGGATCTCTGTGAGTTCAAGGCCAACCTGGTCTACCAACTGAGTCCAGGACAGCCAAGGCTACACAGAGAAATCCTACACACACACACACACACACACACACACACACACACACACACACACACAAAGGAAAAGGAATTTAGGAGGTATAAGGCGAAGCATTCCTTAATCCCAGCATACAGGAGGTGGAGGCAGGTGATTTGTACCAGTTCCAGGCTAGCCTGATCTACATAGTGAGTTCCAGGCCTTCCAGGGCTACATAGTAAGACCCAAGCCCCCAAATAAGTAAATAACAACAGATATACAAACACAGTAAGCAATTTCCCGCCCCAAACAAAACCTAGTGTTCATGAATGCTCAACCTCTACATAAAATCCAGTGATCTTACCATTAATAAGTCTTATTTTAATAAGCACAAGTCCGCAGGAAATACTTTGTAACTGATAAACATGCACTGTATTTGTTATATATGACATGATAGTTTGAAATCTTTATGCATATAGTTATCATGTTTTCCTCAAATCATTATCATGTTTGCAATGAGAACACAGAAAATCCACTTGTAGCTATTTTCAAAATTCAGCATACAAGCCAGGCATGGTGGCACACACCTTTAATCCCAGCACTTAGGAAGCAGATGCAGGTGGATCCACTGTGAGTTTGAGGCCAACCTGGTCTACAAGGGGAGTTCAGGACAGCCAAGGCTACACAGAGACACCGTGTCTTGAAAAACAAAAACAACCCCCCCCAAAAAAAACAAACAAAAAACCTCAGCATGTTGTGGGAGGCTCCAGCACAATCCACACAGTGCACGCTGCTATTGAGGCTTGGAAAAGGGTAGATGATTTCTCTCAGATAGGAAAAGCAAAAGGGATACCCTTTCTCACCTGTCAGGGATGGGAGAGGAAGCCCAGACACCATCTATGGGAGACAGACAGACAGACAGACAGACAGACAGACAGACAGACACACACACACACACACACACACACACACAGAGAGAGAGAGAGAGAGAGAGAGAGAGAGAGAGAGAGAGAGAGAGAGAGACAGAGACAGAGACAGAGACAGAGATAGAGACAGACACAGACACAGACACAGACACAGAGAGAGACACAGAGAGAAAGACAGAGAGACACAGAGAGACAGAGACACAGAAAGAGACAGAGACAGAGACACAGAGATACAGAGAGAGACAGAGCAGAAGCCCTCAGCCTGCTCCAGTCTGCTTTTGCTGTTCTGGCTGGATGCCTGCTGAGGACAACAGTCAACTCAAAAGAGAGGCACCAGCTGGGTCTGGGGATGCCAACAACTCAGTCCCCCTCAGCTGGGGCTCCCATCCATGGCCATCCTGTGAACACACACAGCTGGGACCTGCACAGTGACTCCTCCCTTTTGACCTTTCCCACTAGACTATCCAGCTGGTGCCAAGAGAAGACATTTCCAAGACCGTTTCCACAGAAAGCTCTGTTGTTAATCTAGCCCATGCTGAAGCTTCCTCACGTACAAATAGAGTGACGTCACTGTCACGTCTTTCCTCTCTCTCCACTGTGATAGCTGACCTTATGTGTCCATACGGCTGAGCCAAAGGGTCCTGACACTCAGGTAAGCCTTTTTCTGGGTGTTTCTGCACTGTGCCTAGAATGTAATTTCCACATAAATTCTAGGACTTTGAGTGAGGCTAATCATCCCACAATGTGGGTGACTCATCCAATCACATGAAGGCTTGGAGAGAAAAACATTGACCTCTGACCAGAAAGAAGCCTGCAGCAGACGCTCTGTGCACATGAAAGGCAATGGCCACGGTGTTGTGCTACATGGGGAAACTGCAGGCCTTAACCCTTTCTCTCAGCACTGTGACTCGGAAGCTTTGTGAAGTGGCCTTAAAATTCTGAGACTTTAACCAGTGTTTATACATGGTCAAGAGGTGGAAGAAAGCCACTGTTCATCAGGAGATAATTGGATAACATAGTAGCACATGTCTTTTTGTTTTGTTTTATGGGGGTTTTGTTTTGTTTTGTTTTGTTTGGTTTGGTTTGGTTTTTCAAGACAAAGTTTTTCTGTGTAGCCTTGGTTGTCCTGGACTTGCTTTGTAGACCAGGCTGGCCTCGAACTCACTAAGATCAGCCTGCCTTTTGCTTCCTGAGTGCTGGGACTAAAGGCATGCACCACCAGCACATGTTTTTTAATATTCTATCCCCTCCTCTTTCTCCTCTCAGATCCACCCCCATTCCAAACACACCCAACTTTGTATGCTCATTTTTCTTAACCCATTAGTATTTTAAAGAAAGAAAAGTCCCAGGCATTCAATTTTACCAGTAAAGTCTTAGGAGCCAGATGCTGGGGTGAAAATCCACTAGCTCAAAGAGGCAGAGAAAGTGCCCAGTTCATCTTCCTACTCAGCTAATGTCCAAGAAGGAAAAACCCAAAAGGCAAAAGCTCCTTCTTCTCCACGCTGTCTTAACTACCCCTTAACTCAATGCCCCTCCTTTCTGCTTAATCCCTGTTAACTGGTTTCTTGCTCCCCCTCTTGACCTGGTGTTAAATTTGTTTAATCCTGTATACAGAAAGATCTTGGATTAAAGGTGTGTGCTGGGGCTGAGACATACACACACACACACACACACACACACACACACACACACACACACAAACCACCTGTTTACAATAAACAGAAAGTTCTATCGAGTGTGCTGGCACACGCCTTTAATCCCAGCACTTGGAGGCAGAAGCAGGAGTATTGCTGTGAGTTCAAGGCCAGCCTGGTCTACAAAGTGAGTCTAAGACAGCCAAGGCTACACAGAGAAACCCTGTCTCAGAAAACAAAAAAGAAGAAGAAAGTTCCTGGGTTAAAGGTGTGTGCTAGGGCTGAGCCACTCCGCAACTAAAAACAGGTTTTTCCAGTTCACAATCTTGGGGTTCACACTGGGATCAAATACCCTGCAACCCCTTAGTGCTGCCCATATTCTTAGATATGTGGGCACCTGCTGGGGTATGTTAGATCTAGCAGAGGCCACACCCTTAAAAAACACTAATACTCCCCCCCTCCTCCCAGCATCTATCAACTACAAATAGCTCCTTAGATAGGTGTGGGACATCATGTCACTGGGACTCTGTGTGGCTTGGGTTTGCATAGGCCTTCTGCATGCTGTCACCACCACTGTGAGTTCACATGTGCGACTGCCATGTTGTGTGCGGAAAGCACTGTTTCCTTACAGTGGTTCACTGCCTCTGGTTCACATATCATTCCCAAGAAGGGTGTTTCTGGACGGTACAGTCATTCAGTTTGGGTAATGAAATTTGTTCAGTAGATGGATGGTAATGGTGGTCACAAAATGATGAAACTCTACTTAATGCCGCAGATCTGTACCCTAAATAGGACTAAGAGGGTACATTTTTCTTTTGTTGGTTTTTGTTGTGGCTGCTGCTGCTGCTGTTGTAGACTCGGTTTCTCTGTGTAGCCTTGTCTGTCCTAAAACTTAATCTGTGGACCAGGCTGTCCTTGAACTCACAGAGTTCCACTTGCCTCTGCCTCCTGAGCACTGAGATTAAAGGAGTGCGCCGCCACCACCAAGCTAAGAGGGTCCATTTCTATCAATCATACTTTGCTACAATTATATTGTGTGTAATGTACTACAATTCAGGAGAGGAAAGAAGGGACAAAGGATGGGAGGATACTATAAAATTGTGATTGATTTAAAAGACTGCTTTTTTACTATTCCTCTTCATCCTGACGATTGGCAACGTTTTGCCTTTAGCTTGCCAGTGATAAATTTCAAAGGCCTGATGTGTAGAATCCAGTGGAAGGTGCTGCCCCAAGGGATGGCCACCAGCCCTACATTATGTCAAAAGTTTGTTGCCCAGGTTGTTGACCCACTCAGGCTCGAGTGGCCCTCAATATACCTAATTCATTACATGGATGATATTTTGCTGGCAGGCCCTAAGCCTGATGAGCTCCTTGCCCGTTCTCAATCCCTTCCTAAGGCTGGACTTCAAATAACTCCTGATAAGATCCAGTTAAAAACCTCCTTATCTGTTTTGGGCTTTGAACTTTTCCAAAATAAAATCCTTTCACAAAATATCCAATTGCGAACAGATCGTTTACAAACATTAAATGATTTTCAAATACTCCTAGGAAACATTAATTGGCTTCGGCCCTACCTCAAACTTACCACCGGAGAACTTAAGCCTCTGTTTGAGATTCTCAAGGGAAATCCTGACCCTACTTCCTGTCGCTCTCTAAACCCCTCAGCGCAGGAGGCCTTAAAAAAGGTAGAGGCTGCAATTTTAAATCAAAGGATTATTTTTGTTTCCTATGACTCGTTCCTAAAGGCCCTGTCCACCACATGGTCTGTCACCAGGGCCGTCACCATGGCCCATACCTTCCTTTTTATCCCATACAGTTAGCTCTGAGCACTTCCATGCCTAAGATCACTCTGGCTGCAAATCCTTGCAAGACAGGAATTTCATCTGGAAAGCTGCGGTGGTTTCTGCCATGCCCAGAGATAAACCCCACTCTCCTAACCAGCAAGGCTGAGATGAGCAGGACCGCCTCCAGCTTGGTTCTCAAGCCTGATGCTGGCTTCTCTCCCTCCTGTCCTGCAGGCCTAATCACTTAATGAAGTCCTCCAGGGCATTCAAGTGCTCGGTGCTGCTTCTTCAGGCTGCCGCTCCATATGCTGTTTACTTAGGATGCTCTCTCAAGCTTCTCCACAAGCCTCCCCTCCCCTCACCCCCACTCCCCTAACCCCCTCCCCTGCCTTATCACATGTCTTCCCCGTGGGCCCCTCCTGGCCTGTGGATTAGCCCATGGCTGTATGCTCACTTGTCACGTAACACTTTTCATATCCACACACCATCTTTCCAGACCCTTCAACACGTGTCTTCCCCTCATTAGACTCTAAACTCCTTAAGGGCAGGGCCGTGAGCCAGGCTATCGCCACCATGTCTTTACATCCGAAGTCAGGTACGTGGCTGGTGCTGGATAGATATTTACTTAAGAATAAAGGTTGAGGGGACTGGAGAGATGGCTCAGAGGTTAAGAGCACTGGCTGCTCTTCCAAAGGTCCTGAGTTCAATTCCCAACAACCACATGGTAGCTCATCTATAATGAGATCTGGTGCCCTCTTCTGGCCTGTAGGCACACACCCTGAAAGAATACTGTATCCATAATAAATAATTGTTTTCTGTTTTTGTTTTTTTAAGACTAAAGATTGAGATCAGCAGGGAAGTAAAATACAGCAGCCAGCTCCGATGGGAAAGCATAGAACAAAAAACACTCAACACACTGAGACATTACTCAATTCTGGACAAACCAAAGGTGCTCTGACCTCCTGGAGCTGATATTGGTACCATATCCAAGTGCTAGAACAAAGGCCACAAAGGATATTTAGATCTGGAAGAAGCAATAGTTTAATCATCAAAGAGAGTGACCTTTGAGGGATGGCTTACACTGTTCCATATGCTTCTGATGCTTATTGAAGATTTATCTTTATTTATGTGTATGTGTGTGTGTGTGTGTGTGTGTGTGTGTGTGTGTGTGTGTGTTTCAGTGTCTGTGAGTCTATGTGCACATGTGTGGGGTGGGGATGAACATCTGTATGCAGGTGCCAGAAGCAGAAGACAGAAGACAGGAGCCAAGAGCAGGCATTGTGTTTCCCATCAATCTTTCCCTCTTCCTCTGAGGCAGGCTCTCTCTTCCTTGAACCCGCGGCTCATGGCTCAGCCAGTCTGGAAGGCAGCCAGTCTCAGCCATCCTCCGTTCTCTGCCTTACCCTGGAGCGGGGGCTGCAGGCATTTGTGGAAATGGCTCATTCCGTGGCTGTTGGGATCCAAGCTTTGATCCTCATGATTATGACACAAGTGTTCTTAACCACGGAGTCACCTCCCCAACCACAATATTTATATCTTAACTTTGTCTTTTATTACTTTCATTATTGTTATTTTTGAGAATTCATGTGTGAATATTGTGTATTTTCGTCGTATCTGCCCTTCCTCAAACTACTCCCGTGTCCCCACACCATCCTCTTTTCACATCCATGTTTGGTTCCAGTTAGTGCTCCCATATAAGCCGTCTGCTTTTATCTTGAAAAGCTGCCTGGCTTCCTCTTCCAGATTCACAACTTTTTAGCTCGCATCTCGGAGTGAGTTACCTAACTGCTCTGTGTTTCAGAGTCCTAACTCCTATTCCTGTGAGAACTAAGGAAGCAATGCACTCAACTGTTTAGAATAGTCTTGACAGTAAGCACTTAAAAGTGCAGCTTCTCATCCTTATCGTTAGCATCAAGCTGGCTAATGACAATCAAGCTTGAGGAATTAATGGTGTTTGCAGTGAGATTCCAGAATGCACCAAGGAATCTACTCAGAAGACCAGATAAAAGACGATTCTGCTAATGTATCAAAGTTCCCACTGCCCAAGCCTCCACACAGGCAAAGGCTGGAGTCCTCCAAGTTCCCAGAAGCCTCTCCCACACTGTTGTGCTAAGTTGTCATCCTAAGTTGCCGTGTTTTCTATTCTAGCTCTTTCCAATCTTTCGGTTATCAATTCCTTTACTCGTGACTGTTGTCCATCTAATTTATTTAGTAAATAATGGTTTGATTGAATCACAAATTAACCCAATAATTGCATCAGCAATAATTCAGGCTGGCATCAACTTCCTGACAATTAAACACAACTGTGAGTTTCAGCTCAAATTTTAGTGTTTCTGGAAATATAAATGGACAGGCAGGCCAGTCCTGCTGCCTCCTCTTTCTCTTGCAATTGCTTTTATATTAATCCTTCAAAGCAGTTACTAAAACAACCCAATTCTTTCACAAGTAAGAATTCAACTGCAAAAAAAAAAAAAAAAAAAAAAAGAATTCAATTGCAACAAGCGAGACAGTGTTTCTTGCACTTTTTAGCTAGAAATGAGTCAAAAATCCTCACTGAGAAGCAGATGGTACATGTATGTGCACGTATGCATACACACACATGTAACATAGTCATACATGCACTCATATACAAGCACACACACTCAGGGACACACAGCTCTACACACACATACACATTCTCACACACTCATGCACACACACTAGTTGCTTTCTATGTCACTGGGACCAGTCGCCTGACTGAGCAGTTAAGGAAGGAAGGTTGTTTTGGCTCACGGTCTGGGGAGCCTGCCATGGCAGGTGAGAGCGCCTCACATCTTGGTGGATGAGGAAGCAGAAAGGCTCTGAGAGGTCAAATTCCTCTTTGCTTTTGCCTTGTTTCCTGCAAGCGACACTTCTTTCTTGGAGTTCTCTTCTGTGTTTTTTATAGGGTCAATTTCTCTTTTTAGCTTGTGCATAATAACAACGCACACTGATGCGGCTCTGTGTGGGGCTCGGGGATGCGTATGCACTGCGCAGTGGCTGAGTCGGGATCAACATACCTATCTCCTAGTGTCTTCTGATTCTTTTGTGGTAGAAATAGTCCAAGACCCTCTTTGCTAGATTTTTTTTTCAAATGCACAACACTTTGTCATTATTTGTGGTCCCCCCTGACTGTGGAACAGCACCCCAGCATTTCCTCCTCTCTAATCTACCTCTCCCTGTCCTTACCTCCTGCCTCCTCACAAAACTGGGTAATCACTGTTGTGCTTTCAACTTCTAAGAGCCTTCCTCCCTTCCTTCCTTCCCTCCTTCTTTCCCTCCTCCCTTCCCTCCTTCCTTCCCTCCTCCCTTCCTTCCTTATCTATACCATGACTTTACATGAAGACTGGATCTTTTGGCCCTTCCGTCTGCCCGAGAGACCCTCAGCAGCTTACAGGGCTGAGGAAGTGAGTTATGAAAGCACTCCCATTCTTTTTCGCCATGACATTTTGATGATCTATGTTGTCGATGATAGGATGGCAGCTGCCTTGATGCCCAAGGCCACAGAGATTGTGCAAGTGCTGGCCTTTGGTGCAGAATTCAGCTGCCGCCGGGTCCTATCAGCCAACTAGACCCAGAGGGAAAGGTATGAGAAGGAGCAGAGCACCATGGGAAAACAACACATACACATAGCACACCTCGATCCTGGATGGAAGAAAGATGGCCTCCTGCCCCATCTCTGCTTCTCAAGTCTCCACTCCTTTCTGCCTGTGCTGAGGGAATACTGAAGATGTCTGGTGAAAATCTGAGACTGGGATTCCAACCCTCGCCAGGACACTCATGTCTGTACACTAAAAAGAAACTAGCTTTCAACAGCAATGTATCTATCTATCTATCTATCTATCCATCCATCTATAATCATCTATCTATTAAGTATACATATAGAGAGAGAGCATCTATCTTTAATTTTCATATAAATATATGTATTTCTTATCAGTAAGGAATAATTCGATCTTATATAAATTTTGTTTTATTATTATTTTTATTTATAAAATCTTCAGGATGCTTTTTGTAGGAAAGTATTGATGACCATAAGTGTTATTTACAGTTTAATTTATTGGGTATTGGGTAATAGTCATCCTTTACACTTTTGATGTATTGTTTGATTGTTCCTGTCAGCTCCTTTATAATTTGGCCTCATTTATTTTCACACGGGAAACAGAAAGTGTTATCTTTATGAAGGAGCAGACATCAGCATATGCTCCATCCCTGAGCCTGTGCCTTCACTGCACTACTGGACCTTAATCAGAGACCTTCTGAAACTTCAAAACCAATTACCATGGCGATCTCAATTAAGACCTAACTGTAGTCAGAGCGGAAGCAGGGACTGCTGCATCTCAAACTGCTTAGGTTACAGAGGAGATGCTCAGATCAGATATCCCTGGAGAAATCCATGGAAACCAGCCCAGTGATGTTATTTTGGTCCCGAGATCACTAGGAATGGATAATAATAGCAGACTCAGAGAAGAGGAAGAAAAGGGAGGTGAGAGCAACAGTGTCCAAAGAGAAATGGGGGGTTACCAATTCCCTAACACAGATCTCTCTCTCTCTCTCTCTCTCTCTCTCTCTCTCTCTCTCTCTCTCTCTCTCTCTCTCTCTCTCTCCCTCTCCTCTCTCTCTCTCTCTCTCTTTGTCTGTCTCTCTGTCTCTCATTTCTTTGTGTCTGTTGTGTGATTCTTTTTAAAAAATATTTATTTATTATGTATATAGTGCTCTGCCTTCAAGCCAGAGAGAGCACCAGATCTCATTGTAGATGTTTGTGAGCCACCATGTGGTTGCTGGAAATTGAACTCAGGACCTTTAGAAGAACAGCCAGTGCTCTTAACCTCTGGACCATCTCTCTAGGCCTGTTGTGTGATTCTTTTCCTGCAAAGATGATGACACAAACGTCTCCTCGCTGTAGAAGGGCAAAGTACAAATAAGAGGCAAAAGAAACTGTGCCACCAAAGTCTAAGTTGGAATCAACCAGTATACTGGGGTTACTTCCAGGAGTATGGGTGAGAGGTGGCTCATGGGAACAGAGACAGAGAGTGCCAAGGAGCTTCATGGCAGAGAAGCGCACAGCATGGGTGACAGCTCCCAGAGGCTGCAAACACCAAGCTCTCAGCTGGAGCTGCAAACAGCTGGACTAGTCAGAGCCCCTCTTTACTGCTTCTATATCCTTGTTGATTTCTGTTTTCCCGACACCTATGAGGTTTATTTACTTCTTGAGTCTCCTGAGTCTGTCTCCCTTCTTCCTGGAAGAGTCAGGAGGGGGGTGGGGTGCACTATTGCTATCAGTCACTGTCCCATCCAAACACCAGGTGACCAGATTTTATCACCCACTGTCTTCCCTGAGCCTTCAGTGGCTGGACAATTACAGGCAATACTGAAACAGTATCGAAAATCAACATAAGTACCTCCACCAGTTCGTCACTTTATTAGTAAATTCTTCTTTTTTTTTTTTTTTCATTACTTGTGTAAATCTCATCTTCCTATTTTGGGCTTTGCTATGTATGTTAATAAAACTTAATTTCAACCTCCAAAAAGCAGTATAACAAAACTTGGTTTGTCCAGTAAGATTCAGCATTCTAGCATGCAAACAGTCTCCCAAACAAAGTCTAAATAATATATTTCTACTACACGTGCCACACGCCACAGATGGTACCCTCATCAACACACTGGTGGTCTTTTGATGTGAGTATATCCCCGCCCCGTTAGAATACCATTGCTGGCAGCTTTAATTTACCTTCCGAGAAATCAGGAAGGCATGCTTCTGTTTCAAGTTCAGTCTTACCCTGCCCCTAAGGGGAACCAAAAGAGGAACCCATAACCCTGGTGGTATAGAGGTGGTCAGTGAGCACACGCACTGTCCTAAGATCACCTCCAGATACCACTGTGAGCTGCACACAACCTCCTCTCCTCAGTCTCCTGAGGCCCAGCCTCTGCTCCTGGCCTGGTCGTTTCACAGTGAGCACTTGACATCCTTTTCAGACAGGACACCTGCCATTTCACTGACTTACACTAATAGCTGCAACCACCAATATCTTCCTTGTGTGCCAAGTGCCTCAAGAGTACTTTAGTCATTTGCCTGCGGCACACACAGCTAGGAAGTCCAGCTGGGACGCAACATTCCTCAAGGACCCAGATGTCTTAATACTTGTATAGTTCTCTCTGCCTTAATTTGTCTTTGCCTCTGTTCCTTTAAAATAGAAGCGATAATAGTACTTTAATTATAAGGGTACTGTGGGGGAGTAAAAGAAACAATCAAATGTTTGGTACTGAGTCTTATATCTAGTGCAACCCCAGCATTCAGGAGCTAGAGGCAGGAGGATCAGAAGTTCAAGGTCGCTGGGCATGGTGGCGCACACCTTTAATCTCAGTACTTGGGAGGCAGAGGCAGGCGAATTAATGTGAGTTCGAGGCCAGCCTGGTCTACAAAGCGAGTCCAGGACAGCCAAGGATACACAGAGAAACCCTGTCTCAACAACAACAACAAAAAAAACAAAACACAAGTTCAAGGTCATCTTCAGCCACATACCCAGGTTGAAGCCTAGAACCCAAGGAGACCGGTGCTGTAAATGGCTGGTAACTTTCACAAAGAAGCCACAGTAGTGAGCAGCTGACCCAGGGCTCCCAACCTGACACCCGCCCATTGTGTCTTCACTGACAGCATTCCCTCCTCCCAGCCCGAGCCATGGCAGGCAGCGTGGGCACCACACAGAATCTGCCCAGCCCAGAATCAGCACCCAGGAAATATAGCCTTTTCAATCCTCTCCATCCTAAGGGACAAACCCAGACACAGGAACACTTACCCCTCTAGTGTAGTGTCCTGCTTAGAAAAGAGAGACGTCTGACTCAGCTTCCCCCACACTTCCTTTCTCAGGCCTACCCACAAGTTAAAATGTAAAAATATGTGAAATCCAAGACACATTTAAAAAAAATAATAACTTTGCCGTCATCTTGGCCTTATCTTCCTCATTGTCAGCTTGTTCTCTTCCACGTTAGAGCTGTCAGGATGGAAGGGGTCCCTCGTTAATCATGGTGCAGCATCCGCCTCATGTCAAACACACGGCTTCATTATTCACACAGCCCAGCCAGGCACGCTGGGCACGGGGCACATTTTGCTGTGCATGGGGCACATTTTTTTGCTGTGCAAAGCCAACATTTGCTGGGAGCTGAGTGGCCCAGTTCCATCTTTCCAGTTTCAGTTCTGAGGAAACCTGGCCGTCACTTGCTGTGTCTTGAGATATACTGTTTCTAGCTCTTTCTCCTTGAAACCTCTTCTACTGTACACACTATGAAAAATGCCTGACTTTGTCCTCGGCTCTTGGAGCCATCTTCACAACCATGAGGAAATCCCTTTGGCCTTAGTTTGGATCACAAATCAAACCTTAACTATATTCAAAGAAAACTCCTAACAGCTCAGTCTTTCCAGGAGGAAACAGCACATGACTCACTTCCTCAATGATTTTGTATCTTTCTTCCTTTTCCACTACTGTCTTCTCAGAAGGCCATAAAACTTGTCTGGGAAGCCAGGCATGGTGGTGCATGCCTTTAATCCCAGCACTCAGGAGGCAGAGGCAGGCAGATCACTGTGAGTTCAAGGCCAGCCTGGTCTACAAAGTAAGTCCAGTATAGCTAAGGATACACAGAGAAACCTTGTCTCAAAAACCCAAAAGGCAAACAAACTTGTCTGGAGCCTAGTGAATTCCATGCTACCCCAAGCCATGATGAATATGCCTCCTGCCATACTTAGCAGTGAGTTACTAAAGTGCTTACTGCACAAGCATGAGGTCCTGAGTTCAATTCCCAGCACATACATTTGAAAGCAGCCATGGGAGCCAGGTACAGTGGCGCACGCCTGCAATCCCAGCACTCAGGGAGGCAGAGGCAAGTGGATCTCTGTGAGTTTGAGGCCAGCCTAGTCTACAAAGCAAGTCCAGAACAGCCAAGGGTACACAAAGCAACCTTGTCTGCATCCAAAAAAAAAAAAAGGAGGAAGAGGAGGAGGAGAACGAGAATGAGAACAAGAACAAGAAGAACAAGAAGAAGCCAGGCGTGGTGGCGCATGCCTTTAATCCTAGCACTTGGGAGGCAGAGGCAGGCAGATCACTGTGAGTTCGAGGCCAGCCTGGGCTACAAAGTGAGACCAGGACAGCCAAGGCTACACAGAGAAACCCTATCTCAAAAAAAACAGAAGAAGAAGAAGAAGAAGAAGAAGAAGAAGAAGAAGAAGAAGAAGAAGAAGAAGAAGAAGAGGAAGAGGAAGAAAAGGAGGAGGAGGAAGAAAGCAGCTATGGAGCTATGGGCCAGCTAGGTGGTAGGCAGTAATGACATACATATATGTCAGTGCCTGAAACACTGTTGCTTCCTGACACACACATCCACTTCTACTGCACATTTTTACTCACTGAGAGTAAGAATCATCCTATTCTTCTTTCTATGCTCAGCTCCTGGACAGGCTGCTATAATTTGAGTGTGAAATGATTGACAAAGGTTCATGTGATAACAGCTTGGTCACCAGCCCATGGTGCTCACAGGGGGTAGAGTCTTCAGGAGGTAGAGCCTACTGGGAGGAAGTTAGCCCACTGGGAGCATGCCTTTGGAAGGGTTGCTGGGACCCCAGATCCTTCTCAGTCCCCTTTGCTTCTGGCAGTCTTGAAGTGAGAAACTTGCCTCTACTTGTTCCTGGTTGTGAAATTCTCCCTTGCCACAAAAGCCCAAACACAGTGTAGTCAAGCAACTGACATAAAGCCTTGGAAACTGTGAGTCAAAATAAATCTTCCTTCTTAGAAGCTCATTATCCCAGTCACCTTGTCATGGTGAAAAAAAGTCAGCTAGCACACTGCCCTATCACATGATCAACAGCTATGAAATACGACTGGATAAATCATAGGCCCAGAGCCTGTGTAGCTTCATACTGATAATAATAAATATGACCTTTAAATCAGACACCTCTGTAAATACTGTTTTTATTTCCTCAGATGAGGGGATGAGGAGATGAGATCAGAGCCCTTCCCAAGACTTTCTAGTTCTTTCTGGAGTCTGGCTGGCTGGTTCAACTCAGCTGTTCTGGCGTAAACACCTTTCCAACCTAACTGATTCAAACTTTCTTCTCTTGGCTTCTGACTGAAATGCTCTGCCTGGCCTCAAACTAATTCTGGCAATATGGTTTAACCTTCTGGCTCCTTCTCACTCTCTGGATCCTGTCCCCACCTGTGTCTAGCTTGCTCTCTCTGCAACCTACTCTAGTCAAAAACTCTCTCTCTCTCTCTCTCTCTCTCTCTCTCTCTCTCTCTCTCTCCTACTCTTAAGTAGCCTCCCTTTCCTGTCCTCTTCTCATGAGAGTTGGCCATACCCTATCTCTGACTCATTCTGTCAAATCTTTCTCTGATTCATCATTTTGTCTGCCCCTTAATTAGATGTCACTTTCAAACCTGGCTCCTTCCTCTTATAAACTAACTTTAGCTTCATTGTAGGGATTAAAGGTGTGTACTAAACTCATGACTGTAGCCCAGCCAGATCATACGGTATTCCAGAATGTGTCTGCATTCCAGATGGATCACATACACCTAGAAGGTCTTTAGATGTGATCCCTTGCCAAAGCAGCCATACTGCTGAATTAAAATTCCTCTACACGCCTCAATTTATTTATTCATTTATTTATTTATTTTTATTTTGGTTTTTTGAGTCAGGGTTTCTCTGTGTAGCCTTGGTTGTCCTGGACTCACTTTGTAGATCAAACTGGCTTTGAACTCACAGAGCTCCCCCTGCCTCTGCTTCCCGAGTGCTGAGATTAAAGACATGTGCCATCACACCCGGCCACACCTCAATTTTTTTTCTCTTCTTTTCTTTTCTTTTTTTTTTTCCAAGACAGGGTTTCTCTGTGTAGCCTTGGCTGTCCGGGACTCTCTTTTGTAGATCAGGCTGGCCTCAAACTCACAGGGATTCGACTGCCTCTGCCTCTCAAGTGCTAGGATTAAAGGCGTGTGCTACAATGCCCGGCCCTTACACACCTCAATTGACAGAAGCAGGGTTTTTTAAATTGCATTGTTTGGTTTTGTTGTTTGTGTGTTGTTTGGCTGTGTGACCTAGATTAGCCTTGACCTTTATATAATCCTCCTGCCTCAGCCTACCAACTGATTCCAAGTATGTGCCACCACGCCTGGCACATACTTGTGCCGTAATATTTAATAGAGCATTAAAAGAAATGCAAGCAATCTATAGCAAAACTCCATACCGCTCTTTCCATTCTTCACATTTGTTCATCCTCACAGCTGCCTTGCAGGCCCCTCCTTCCACAGCAAGGTACTTGACCTTCAAAGCAGGACCTTTCCTTCCTTCCTTCCTGTGGCTGTTGTTTCCTTAGCAATTTATTATGGGAATGCATTTGCTTTGGGGTTATAAAGAAAGCAGGGAAGACTAGGTTGAAAATAACACTCTATTAGCATCCTGGGAATGAAGGAAAATACTTAATTATTCCTACTTCATGATATAGCCCATAACAATTATAATAAAAATGTTAATCATCAATTAAGTGGCTACATTTGATAGCTTCACATAGGCCACTCGGGTTCGGCTGTGTCTCTCTGTGATAGTGCTCTTGCTCAGTGTGTGTTAGGCCATGAGAGAAAAACAATATCAAACACATGATTCTACCCACATTTTTACTGATACACATGTCTGTTATGTAATTCTCTAGGGAGAAGAAACCCGTCCTAAGTCCTCCTCAGCAGCTCTTTCCTGAAGACTGTGTTTTCTATTTATGCCTGTTATGGTTAATGATCAATACATATTTTTTGAATTCTTTGTGTGCGCTTGTGTGTGTGTGTGTGTGTGTGCCTGACTGTCCTGGAGTTGTTTTGTAGACCAGGCTGGCCTCGAACTCACAGAGATCCTCCTGCCTCTGCCCGCCCCCCCAAGTGCTGAAGTGCTGGGACTAATGGCATGCACCACCACGGCCAGGCTGTTTCTTGAATTCTTTTTTTTTTTTTTTTTTTTTTGGTTTTTCGAGACAGGGTTTCTCTGTGTAGCCTTGGCCATCCTGGGCTCACTTTGTAGACCAGGCTGGCCTCGAACTCACAGCGATCCGCCTGCCTCTGCCTCCCGAGTGCTGGGATTAAAGGCGTGCGCCACCACGCCCGGCTTGTTTCTTGAATTCTTGCCTGGAATTTTCCCTCCATGTTGTGCTATGGCACACTACGCCTACCCACCTGCATGGAGAATGTACTCTGCTCTCCTGAGTGCTGGGTGGGTCCTCTTCTACTGGTTAAGCCATCCCCACATGAATCATCCTCCCTTTGAAATAGAATCACAGTGTTGAAAGTAGGAGAGATCAATGTCATGATCTGAATGAGAATGCCCTCCATGGGCTCGGGTATTTGGGGTGGGGAGTCTAAGGGAGTTCATAGTCTCTGCCACGAGCCGTTTGCCCTCTTGGCTGCATACATACGTTTTCAGATGTGTGCTCTCAGCCTCTGGCTCCTGCAACCATGCCTGCCACTTGCTGCCATGCCTCCTGGCTGTGATGAAATCCTCTCCCTATGGAACCCTAAGTCCAACTAAATCCTTTCTTCCTTAAGTTGCTGTCTTACAGTTTCAGAGGTTTAGTCCATTATCATCCTGGTGGGAACCATGGCAGCATGGTAGCATGCAGGCAGACACGGTGCTGGAGCAGGAGCTGAGAGTTCTACATCTTGATCCGCAGGCAACAGAAGGGAACTGTGTGCCACGCTGGGCTTGGCTTGAGCATAGGAGACCTCAGAGCCCACCCCTGAGGTGACGTACTTCCTCCAACAAGGCCACGCCTACTCCAACAAGGCTACACTTCCTAAAAGTGCTACTGCCTAAGGGCTAAACATCCAAATATATGGGTCTATTGGGGCCATTCCTATTCAAACTACCAGAGCTGCCTTGGTAATAGTACTTTTATCACAGCAGCAGAAAAGTACCAGATCCATCCCAGTAAAGGTAGCTGTTTTTCTGTACCACTGGGAGAAAATGTTATAAAGTTATTAGTCAAACCAACTGAGCTGACTGATAAAAATGACTCCACAAATAGAAAGTCAGCAAATAGCATTAAAACTGTGGCATCTTTAATGAGCTAATTTACCCGTGATTACTACATACAGGAACAATAAATCAGTTTGTCCAAATGCATTAAGCTATCAGTCAACTCAACGAAAAAAAATGTCAGTTGGCAGTTCCTCATTGGGGACAATATTTTGGCAGACTGGCAATAATGAGTTCATCAGTCAAATAGCTCATCCACTAAAACTTCAAAAGTGTCTGGGTGCTGGGGACACAGTTTACTGGGTAAACTGCTTGGCATGCAAGCTTGAAGACCCAAGTTCTGATCCCCACCAGCCAAGTACGAACCTGGAGAACATGGTCCATACCGGTGAGCCCCAGGTTAAGTGAGAAAGGAAATAAGATCCAGGTGGTGATGGTGTGTGCCTTTAATCCTGGCACCTAGGAAGCAGAAGCAGGTGGATCTGAGTCGAGACCAGCCTGGTCTAAGTGAATTCCAGAACAGCCAGTGCTACACAGAGCACAGAGACACCCTGTCTAAGAAAACAAAACAAACAAAGAAATGATGTGCAAGAAAACTGCTCTGGCTTCCACACTCGTGCACACTCATGTGTGCTACCCACCCAGGAACATGCAGACATGCAAAGTAGTTCAAAGAGATAACCTTGGGTGCGGTGGCACACACCTTTAATCCCAGCACTCAGGGAGGCAGAGGCAGGTCGATCTCTGTGAGTTCAAGGCCAGCCTTGTCTACATGTGAGTCCAGAACAGCCAAGGCCACACAGAGAAACCCTCTCTTGAAAATCAAAAAGCAAACAAATGAAAAGAAATAACCTAGGCCGGGCGTGGTGGCGCACGCCTTTAATCCCAGCACTCGGGAGGCAGAGGCAGGCGGATCGCTGTGAGTTCGAGGCCAGCCTGGTCTACAAAGTGAGTCCAGGACAGCCAAGGCTACACAGAGAGACTCTGTCTCGAAAAACCAAAAAAAAAAAAAAAAAAAAAAAAAAAGAAAAGAAATAACCTCATTTAAAAAAAAGTTGTTAGCATGTTATGGGGGTTGCTAGCAATACATATGGAGCTGCCCTAAAAGTACCACATTGGCTTTACCTGCTACAGAACAAAGTTTCCTTTTGTGAAGTGTTAACTTGTTTGAAAGGCTTACCATTTCAGGTCTTTCTTGCCTGGACTACCCTGGCTTCCTTTTATTCGGCCAACCTAACCCTTGAACTTTGTGGAGTGCAGTTACTATCAAGGGAGTTTTGTTTTGTTTTGTTTTGTTTTGTTTTGTTTTTAAGCCCAAAGATTGTGATAGCATGAACTCAGTACTATTCAAGTTTATGGGATGTTCTAGGACAAAACTAGCTACCACTGACTTAATTAAGGGAAATTTGTCAGAATTGCCACTGTCCTTTCTTAGTCTATAACCAAGTGTGCCAAGGTGTCTACCCACACAAAAATCCTATGGGCTCTGAGACGTTCTCACCACATGCAAATCACATTCATCAAATGGGAAAAAACCCAACTCACACAACTTGTGTAAGATTTCCCAAATGTGCACAACTCAAATTCAATAGTTAATGTGCTAGTTATATATTATAAATACTACTGTGTGCCATGCATTCATAAGCTTCCTGGTGGAAGGCTTCTAAGACCCAGTACTTTAAATACTTCTATTAAGTCCCTCTAAAGCAGTAGGTCAAGACACCTGTTTTATGGATGAAAGCATCGTTTTTTAGCTTTATTTACTCAGCTGCTGACACACTTACAAAGCTCTGTTTAGAGCAAGGCACGCCACTGGAGAGGAGGCTGCCTGCTCTGCCTGGCATGAGGAGTCAGTCTAAATAGGGGAACGACCCAGAGCCTTAAGCCAAGTGTTTCCCCAGTTCCACCCCGCCAGTCTGACTGACAACTGACCCGTTTTCTTCTTGGGATGCAGCAGTAGTCTCAGATGGAAGGCATTATAATTGATGAGATGGATCAGAGCCATTCCAAAAGGACAAAGGGAGACAGCCCACTGTTTTTGTGAAGGACGACAATCTACATATGTATTAACTTTGCCTTTTTATTTGTCAGCTTTCTGTACAGATGTTTGTTTTTGTTTTTCAAGACAGGGTTTCTCTGTGTAGTCTTGGCTGTCCTGGTCTAGCTTTGGAGACCAGGCTGACCTCGAACTCACAGCAATCCACCTGCCTCTGCCTCCCCCCTCCCCCCATCCTCACCCCCACCCCACCCCCACCCCCGAGTGCTGGGATTAAATGCGTGTGCCACCACCGCTTGTATAGATGTCCGTGAGGAGCAGCCTCATGGTTTTAAAGTTGTGATTTTTGTCACCTCCAATGGTACAGCACACTGTCTACAACCCAACTCCGTTGACAGGGCATTCCTGCTCCAGTCTGACGGGTGCCACAGTGAGGAGGGTAGATACTCATGTTTGGCACAAATGTGAAAGGTAAATTCTTTTCTTTAAAAAAAGGGATTTATTTGTTTTCTATGTATCTGTGTTTTTCCTGTATGTGTGTCTGTGTGAAGGTGTTGGATCCCCTGGAATTGGAGTTACAGACATTTGTGAGCTGCCATGTGGGTGCTGGGAACTGAATCTGGGTCCTCTGGAAGAGCAGCCAATGCTCTTAACTGCTGAGTCATCTCTATACCCCTCACCCCCCAAGATAAATTCTTAAGAGCAAGATACTTTCATTTTTAGATATTGTGTAAGTATCCTCCTGGTTACCATTTCCCCAACACTCCCAAAGAACCTGCAAGTGTCTCATGTCACACCTCCTGAATCATGCTCACCTGACAGAGGGATGACCCTCCAGTGTCAGATCACCAGAGATGTCACCTCACACGGTGATCAAATGTCCTTCCTCTGTTATTTCATGGGGCCTTGGGATCCTTTATATTTGCTCTACTGCCCTGGGAAGTTTGGCTCAACTTTCCAGATTCTTCTTAGTTTTCTCCAAGTCGAAGAGAATAAAGGACTGTGTCTTACTAGCAGACCACTAGCAAATGTGTTTAGGTGCTTTTGATAGAATCTTGAGGAACAGAAAGGCAGAGGCAGAGGATCTCTGTGAGTTCGAGGCCAGCCTGGTCTACCAAGAGAGTCCAGGACAGCCAAGGTTACACAGGGAAACCCTGTCTCAAAAACAAACGAACAACAACAAAAAAAAAATCTTGGAAGAGACTACTTACTGGTGGCAAATGCCTTTTATGCCAGCACTTTCGAGGCAGAGGCAGGCAGATCCTTTTGAGTTCAAGGCCAACCTGGCCTACAAAGTGAGTCCAGGACAGCTAAGGCTATTACACAGAGAAACCCTGCCTCAAAACACAAACAAGCAAAACAAAACAAACAAACAAACAAAAAACAGTCCACCAGGGTCTACCTTTAATACCAGCACTTGGGGAAGAAGGTGGATCGCTGTGAGTTCGAGGCCAGCCTCTTATATAAAGCAAGTCCAGGGCAGCCAAGGCTATACAGGGAAACCCTGTCTCAAAGAACAAAACAAAAGAAAAACAACAGTCCAGTGTCTTCATCTACACCTGATGATATATGACATTTGCAGCTATTGGACATTTGATTTGGGAACCCAGAGCACAGATCCACAAAGGACTCAAATGACATCCAGTCTAGTGTGCCCAACAATTCACAGGCGCTCCCTGGGCCTTTGGTAACACAGGCATTTCTACTCCTGCTGGAATTATCTTTTAACTTGTTTTTGAATTAAGACGTGAGATAAATATCCTAGGGAATATCTCTTAGCAGATAAGTTTCTGTCAGCCTCAAACCCAGGATAAAGGGCTGACTGAGGTGCCTGTTTAGTATAGCAAAGAGGATCAGGCCCACCAGGTTCTCCCAGTGGCTCTCAGTCCCTACCAGTTACAGGGTATGGATGGCTCACCCCACACCCTATCTCTAAACTTCTCCAGCCCAGCTGAGGTGCCCTTCCCTATATAGTCCAGATGTTTTGGTGACCTGGCCCCTTTGCTCTATCCTTTACCCTCTTGGCCTCCTGTCTCCTGGCTTTCCTCTCTTGTCACATGGCTCAGGGCCATCTTCACCCTAGCTTCTCCCAGATGTCTCTGCCTCTGGCTGTGCTCTCCTTTTCATCTGCAATAGACTTTCTCCTCCACCATACCCAGGAGCAGTCATGTCCTTCCTTTTTTATTTCTTTTTTCCATTTAGCTTTCTGCAGAAGGAAGCTCCGCCCCCTGCTTGGCAGCTGCAGAGGACAATTTATGTAGACTTTGAGGAGGAAAGGAAAGTCATTTGCATTGTCCCCTGATGCCCTTTCCAGTTGCAGCAACGTTCTAGGGAGCCTGCCTGGCATTTTCGTTCATTGCCATTAATCTCTTCAGGGTCTAGTCTACACAGACATAAGAAAGTGGAGTATAGGGCTGGAGAGATAGCTCAGAGGCTAAAAGCACTGGCTGCTCTTCCAAAGGTCATGAGTTCAATTCCCAGCAACCACATGGTGGCTCACAACCATCTATTATGAAATCTGGTATCCTCTTCTGGCCTGCAGTTGTTACATGCAGACAGAACACTTAATACATAATGAATAAATAAATATTTTTTAAAGTGATGTATAAATGATCTCCCATCTCCAGAAGCTATTGACACATGCGTGTCCAGAACTATGGTCTTGATCTTTAGTTTAAATGGTCTAGAATAAGCACCAGAAACACCCTAAGAAAACAGATGTGAAACTGTGCTACATCAAAGCATTTCACACAGGAATGATGCATCTCTCTTCATCTACCTCTCTTAAAATGCACAGGCTGCTATTTCAAAGGCCTTCAAAAGGGCACTGTTTTGTGTGATATTTTGGAACATGGCTTTCTGCTATACATTTCTACCATGGAACAACATAAACATATTTTTATAATATGAAAAATAAAACTAGCTTTAGAAAAAGCACGAGATCCATCAAAAGTTAGAAAAATGTGACAAAAATGCTGAGTCATATAATGAACCTCAGCTCAAAAGACAGAAACACGTGAGGCTGCAGGTGATTAGGTGCTGGGACCTCTTTCTGGAAAGCACAGCATTCAAATCTTTCTGGAAATTCATTGTCAGTGGGTATCAGGGTACTGAAAAAATACATTCTAAATGGTCTTTTGCAGTTTGGCTTTTTCCAATGTATACAAAGAAAAGAAGTATGTGTGCAAAAACCTGCATTTTAACATGTTCATCTTAATTTTGGTCTTTAATATTGTAAAGTTACAAGTAATTATGGCAGAGGAGGTAAATAAATCCTGGCACTTGGGAGGCAGAGGCAGTGGATCTCTGTGAGCTCAAGGCCGGCCTGGTCTACAAAGGGAGTCCAGGACAGCCAGGGTTACACAGAGAAACTCTTGTCTTAAAAAACCAAAAGAAATAAAAGATCTTCAGGAGGAATTTCCATTCCTGATCTCAAGCTGTACTATAGAGCAGCAGTAATTAAAACAGCATGGTACTGGCATAGAAATAGGCTGGTTAGGGCTGGAGAGATGGCTCACAGGTTAAGAGCACTGACTGCTCTTCCAGAGGTCCTGAGTTCAATTCCCAGCAACCACATGGTGTCTCACAACCATCTATAACATAATCTGATGCCCTCTTCTGGCTTGCAGGCATACATGCAGGCAGAGCACTGTATAAAAATAAATAAGTTTTTTTTTTTTAAATGTCAAGTGCCTTGCAGCACTCAGGAGGCAGAGGCAGGCAGATCACCGTGAGTTCGAGGCCAGCCTGGTCTATATAAGCAAGTCCAGAATAGCCAGGAATGTTACACAGAAAAACTGTGTCTCAAAAAACCTAAGAAAAAGAAGGAGGAGGAGGAGGAGGAGGAAGAGAAGAAGAAGAAGAAGAAGAAGAAGAAGAAGAAGAAGAAGAAGAAGAAGAAGAAGAAGAAAGAAAGAAAGAAAGAAAAAAGAAATAGGCTGGTTGATTGATGGAATTGAGTCAAAGACCCAGACATAAATCCATACACCTATGAACACTTGATTTTTGACAAAGAAGCCAAATCCATACAATGGAAAAAAAAAAGATAGCATCTTCAACAAATGGTGCTGGTCTAACTGGATGTCTACATGTAGAAAAATGTGAATAGATCCATATTTATCACCTTGTACAAAACTCAAGTCCAAGTGGGTTAGAAACCTCCCTATAAAACCAGACACACTAAATCTGTTAGAAGAAAAAGTAGGGAAGAGCTTCAGCTCATTGGTACAGGAGACAACTTCCTGAACAGAACACTGGCATCTCAGGCTCTAAGGTCAACAATTAATAAATGGGACCTCATGAAACTGAAATGCTTCTGTAAGACAAAGGACACTGTCAACAGAACAAAACAACAGCCTACCAACTGGGAAAAGATCTTCACCAACTCCAAATCTGACAAAGAGCTAATATCCAAAATATATAAAGAACTCAAGAAATTAAACACCACCAAGCCAAAAAGACAAATTAAGAAATGGGGGATATCAAATGGCGGCTGAGAAACACTTAAATAAATGTTCAACGTCCTTAGTCATCAGAGAAATGCAAATCCAAAAGACTCTGAGATTCCATCTTACACCCATCAGAATGGCTAAGATAAAAAACTCAAGTGACACCACATGCTGGTGAGCGTGTGGAGAAAGGGAAACATTCCTCCATTGCTGGTGGGAGTGCAAACTTGTACAAGCACTTTGGAAATCAATCTGGTACTTTCTCAGAAAATTGGGAATAGTGCTACCTCAAGACCCAGCTATTCTACTCCTTGGCATATACCCAAAAGATGCTCCACCATATAACAGGACATTTGTTCAACTATGCTCATAGAAGCCTTCTTCATAATACTCAGAATCTGGACAACCTAGATGTCCCTCAACTGAAGAATGAATAAAGAATTTGTGGTACATTTACACTATAGAATACTACTCAGCTATTAAAAACAAGGAAATCTTGAAATTGCAGGCAAATGGATGGAACTAGAAATGATCATCCTGAGTGAGGTAACCCAGACCCAGAAAGACACACATGGTATATACTCATTTATAAGTAGATATTAGCCCAATACGGATGTCCTCTGAGAGTCTTCACTTAGTGGGAGAATCAGGACCAGATGCTGGGACTCAATATTGGACTCCAGGTGAGAGTAGTATGGAAGAGTGGGGAGATAGAAGATGCCAGAGGTTTCAGGAACCCCACAAGGAAACCATCAATGCTGATGAATCTGGACCCAGAGGGGGTGGAGGCTCTGTATCAACTGTTGTACCAACCGAGGACAATGCATGCGGTAAACTAGACCCCCTATTCAGATCTAACCAATGGACAGCTCATTCTCTATGGTTGTGGGAAGAGCAGGGACTGCCTCTGACATAAACCCTGGTGCCCCCTATTTGACCACTTAGCCTTGGTGGGGAGGCCTGGTAGCACTCAGAGGAAGGGGAAGCAGGCTATCTTGATGAGACCTGATAAGCTGTGGTCATATGGTGGGGGAGGAGGTCCCTTCTATCAGAGGTCTGGGGAAGTGAATAAGTTGAAAGAGGGAAGAGGAGAATGGGGAGATACAAGTGAGGGATAAATCTGAATTTTTTATTATTATTATTATTATTATTATTATTATTATTATTATTATTATTATTATTATTAGTTTTTCAAGACAGAGTTTCTCTGTGTATCCTTGGCTGTCCTGGACTCCCTTTGGAGACCAGGCTGGCCTTGAATTCACAGTGATCCGCCTGCCTCTGCCTCCCAAGTGTTGGGATTAAAGCTGTGTGCCACTATGCCCAGCCCATAAATTATTTTTTAAAACTAAAAAAAAAAAAAAAGAAAAAGAAAAACAAAAAAGCCCAAAAAGTATTATGTTGTACCTGAAGAGAAAAAACTCACAAGCTGCCTGAATAAGTAGAGTAGGGTCTTTATTAACCACTGGCAAGACTGTCTCAAGCACATTAATGGGAAGGGAAGCAGCCTCGACCTCCAGTTGGTTAGAGTTTTTAGGAGGGGGGGAGAAAAAAAACACAGAATTGTGATGCAGACAAAAAAGCAGCTCTAGAGAGCTGAGACAAATGGGGGTTCTTTACAAAAGTGGGGAGGTGACAGCTAAATGACTAGTTAGTTAACCTTTAGGTCAGGGTTACATTGTACAGGAACAGAGAATGGTTTATCTTGGGAATTTAGGACTGGTCCAGAGATGGGTTTCACCAAGATAGCTTTATCACTTGTTCTTAGGAGTGTGTTCCTGAGATGGCGTAACTATGGTTCAGTACCCCACAACAAAGGCACATCAACATCATGTGATTGAACATGCTATGAAATTAAGGTGTTACAGTATTTTATGGGAAATATTTCATTGTTTTGTCTTTTGGACAGGGTACTTAGGCTAACATTGAACTTGTAGCAATCCTCTGCCTCAGACTCTTTTCATTTCTCTTTGAAGAGAAAAACGTCATGCCCACACACCTTTAAATTCTTTTCTTTTTGCTTATCTGTATTTCGAACTGACCGTTAACATGACTTGCTTGTGTGATTTAAAATTAAATTTTAACGTAAATATCGACTAGAGATGCACATTTTATAAAATAGTTTGTATGAGACGCACATGAACACACACATGTAGTTCTTATCATCTTGGGATTAATTGTTCTGGGTACCAGTAAAATCTACTCATGAGCCAGGCATGGTAGTGTGTGCCTTTAATCCCAGCACTCAGGAGGCAGAGGCAGGTGGATCACTGTGAGTTCGAGGCCAGCCTGGTCTACAAAGGGAGTCCAGGACAGGCAAGGCTACACAGAGAAACCCTGTCTCAAAAACAAGACACTCACATAGCTGGATATGGTGGTCCATGCATTCAGGAGGCAGAGACAGGCTGGTCTAGAGAGTGAGTTTCAGGACAGCCAGGGCTGTTATAGATAGAAACTTGGTCTAGGAAAAAATAAAACAAAACAAAACAACAACAAAATCAAAACTCAAAATAAAAAATCTATTCAGCCATCTCAATCTCAAACTCCGTGGTCAATTGAAACATTTGAACAAGATATTTTCATTTCCTGCCCCCCCCCCCAGTCTTTCTTTCTTGACAGGGTCTGTCTGTGTAGGCCTACCTGTCCAGGAGCTCACTTTGTAGACCAGGCTGGCCTCGAACTCACAGAGATCTGCCTGCCTCTGCCTCCTGAGTGCTGGGATTACAGGGGTGCACCACCACGCCCGGCTCAGTATGCTTCTTCATTGAGACTTCTGAAAGAATCCGACGGTCGGTCGCAGTCTGCGGCAATGCTTCAGGCTGTGGGTTCTATTTCCAGGCTCTGTATATGGCTTCCTCTTCGGTGTTCTCTAGATTGGATGGAGAAAAAAAATGGGAGCAGTAAAGAAACCAAAATAGCCGCTCCGTGGGTGAAATAGGAAATGGTTACTCCAAACTGCCAAGGCTTGGGGGGAGAAAATCCGGATCCTATGGAAATGGGTGCTTGTTAAAAAGCAGCCTGTGAGCTAGGATAGAAGCTTGTAAGTAGAGACCGAGGGAGCCTAGAGGGTAGCAGTGACCCTGACACGCTAATAGCCCCACAGGCTATTAATTGAGAGCCACAGTCCCTCTTGCCAGAGATAGGGGGAATAGCTCCGTTTAGCAAGTAGAAACTTTCTTTAAGCCCCAGCAGAATGCTGGCTTTTGGGAAGGGGAATTTCCTGATGGACGTCAGATAGATGAGTGGGGTTTGGCTCTCTACAAGGGTTGAGAAAGAGGAAAATATGTTTAAACAAGTTTGATTCGGAGATAGAACGTCAGTCGCTCGGACTGAGTCACTCGCATTAGAAGTGAACTGTAATTTTCGCTGAAAGAGAAATCAGTGTGATTTAACACATCCCCTTTTTATGGAAGATTACATTTCACCGCCTGTAAGGAGATTGCAAGTGACAAGAAAAGTAACAGCCTCAACAGCCCCCATTTTATGATGAAAGTGTCTATTTGAGTCCATACTTTACAAAAGCAAAAGGAATCTCAGTGGGGACTTGCTTCGAGCCAGCGCAGTGGATCTCGGGACTAACAGCAGCTCTGTCCTCTTTTGGCTTCTTCTTTGGCTTTTCCATGACCCCGAGAAAGACCGCCCAACAGCCAACGCCTGGCCTGGGTGAGTTCCTCCTCCGGGAGGTTTCTGAGTTCCTCTTCTTTACATATTATATCTGAAGTTTCTTCAAAGACTCGAGAGCCAAGCTATGATTTGTAATCTTGTCTGAACATTCTAAAAAGTTAGAAATGCAGAATTTTGTTTATTTTATAAATCAGGTAGCTCGTAAATTAAAGGAGTTGGCCAGAAGCATCATTTTTTATGATATTGTTGATGACTAAAAAAAATTAATTTTTGTTTGGGTTTTAGTTCTGTTTTATTGTTGCTATATGGTGTGGGGGTTGTTGGGGATTTTTGTTTTGTTTTTGTCCGTGTTTTTTTTGGGGGGGGGTTGGTTTTGTTTTGCTTCTCAAGACAGGGTTTCTCTGTGTAGCCTTGGTTGTGCTAGACTTGCTTTGTAGACCAGGCTGGCCTCGAACTCACAGAGATCTGCCTGGCTCTGCCTCCCGAGTGCTGGGATTAAAGGCATGCACCACCATGCTCAGCTGTTGTTTTACTTTTTTTTTTCCTTGCTTGCTTTTATGTTTGTTTGTTGAGATAGGGTCTCATTATGTAGCCCTGGCTATCCTGAGACTCAGTATAATTGATCAGGCTGGCCTCCAACTCACAGAGAGCCACATGCCTCTGCTTCCTGAGTGTTAGGATTAAATGTGTGTGCCACCATACCTAGTTTTGTTGTTTACTGTTTGGGGGGATGTTTTCAGTTTGCTTGTCACTTTGTTTTTCAAGTCACCCCTTTAATCCCAGAACTCAAGAAGGCAGAGTCAAGTGGATCTCTGTGAGTTTGAGGCCATCATGGTCTACGAGTGAGTTCCAGGACAGGCAGGGACACACAAAGAAACCCTTATGAAAAACATAAGCAACAAATACAAACAAAAAATTGTTTTCCTTTTTAGTGAAACATACCATAAAAATGTTTAGAAGAGTTGAGATTCAAGAAGAATACAAGATTTATGTATTGAGAATGTTCTCAGTATGATTTTTAAGTTAAAAAAAAAATAGCCAAGGCCAGGCATGGTGGCAAACGCCTTTAATCCCAGCACTCTGAGGCAGAGGTAGGTGGGTCGCTGTGAGTTTGAGGCCAGCCTGGTCTACAAAGTGAGTCTAGGACAGCCAAGGCTACAC
This sequence comes from Acomys minous, assembly GCF_964271855.1. Classification (NCBI taxonomy): domain Eukaryota; kingdom Metazoa; phylum Chordata; class Mammalia; order Rodentia; family Muridae; genus Acomys; species Acomys minous. Next base: position 44,260,353 of record NC_140496.1, on the reverse strand, counting down.
AGAGAAACCCTGTCTCAAAGAACAAACAAAACAAAACAAACAAACAAAAAAATTATATCCAAGTTATCTCATTCCAGAGAGAAAATTAAACTGATTTCCTCCACACCGACTTCATTAGGATCTAGATGCCTATATAAAACTTGCCATCTTCTTTTATAAAGACACACACACACACACACACACACACACACACACACACACACATATATATGGATAAAAGTATTTTATGTCAAAAAGATCAATAAAAATGTTACTTCTTTTTTAAAAAGTTAGTTTGGAAGATTTTTTTCTTTCTCCCCTGAAACAGGAAGGATGTCACTATGTTTCTTTTTCTTCTTCTTCTCCTCCTCCTCCTCCTCCTCCTCCTCCTTCTTCTTCTTCTTTGGTGTTTTGTTTTGTTTTTCAAGATAGTGTTTCTGTATGCAGCCCTGGCTCTCCTGGACCAGCTTTGAAGACCAGACTGGCCTCGAACTTACAGAGAACCTGCCTGCAGGTGGTAAAGACCCTTCCTTTCATTAACTCTGATTTACCTTGGGGAACTGTGGTGACCCAGCCTGACTCCATCTTGGGTTTGAAAGCCATCTTATAGTAAACACAAAATAGGCTCATTCCTGTTTATGATTAAACCTCTGTTTCTCAAGGATCTGGCAGTGCCCAACCTGTAACCTTAACTACAAGTGGTTCTGTAATGCCTATTCCAGGAAATGGCAGCCATGTTTTTGTTTAAAAACTTGCTATAACCATCTTGCAATGCTATCTTTGTTCCAAAAGCTTGTTTTGACTACCTTTTTTTTTTTAAACATAACTACCTTGTTATGACCACCTTGCAGTCACGTCTTTGTTTCAGGAGGTCATCATGACCAACTTGTTAAGTTTATGCTTTGCTCCTGCCTAGTGTGCCTGCCGAATGCCTCACTTAGAAACTCCCTATGCCTGAGCTAGAAAAGCCTCGTCTTCCTCACATCCAATGCTGCTCTCTTGAACCCCACCTTTAGGAGGAGAATGCCTGTGTGCAGGGATAAAAACAAAAAACAAAAACTTCACTTTAGGAGGCTGAAGAGATGGCTCAGAAATTAAGAACACTGTCTGCTCATCCAAAGGTTCCTGAGTTCAATTCTCCAGCAACCACATGGTGGCTCACAACCATCTATAATGGGATCTGGTGCCCTCTTCTGGTACACAGGTGTACATGTAGGCAGAACACTGTATACATGATAATAAATAAATCTTTAAAAAAAAAAAAAGAACTCTGGTGCCCCATATTTGACCACGTCCCCTGGATGGGGAGGCCTGATGGCACTCAGAGGACGGATAGCAGGCTACCAAGAAGAGACTTGATACCCTATGAGCATATACAGGGGAGGAGTTCCCCCTCAGTCACAGTCATAGGGGAGGGGAGTAAGGGGGAAATGGGAGGGAGGGAGGAATGGGAAGATACAAGGAATGGGATAACCATTGAGATGTAATATGAATTAATTAATAAAATATATTTTTTAAAACTTCACTTTTATTAATTTGGTGATGATGATTTGGGTTGGTGGTCTTTCTCCTCGGATCTTTGAGACTCACAGTTGTCCTCCACACTGACTCCAAGCCTCTGACGTCATCCTCACCAGGGCAGGCATGTGATTCAGCCATGATCGACCAATACATGGATGGTAACATATAGACCACAATGATTGGTCAAGGCCACTAATGTATATAAATAGGACATGCTGGTCTTTAAGAAAAAATATGAGCACAGGCTTCTGCTGCCACAGTGTATCCAGTTAGATGGAGCCAAGCAGCCGCGGACTGAAAACCCAGCAAAATAAATCACTAAGTTGATGGTGTCTGGTATTTTGTCATAATAAGACAAAAGTAGCCAGTAGTGCATCAAGTGATCACGTTAAGTCTCTCTGCTTCCCCGGGCCTTAATATCCTTGCATATCAAATGAAGAATTTGGTGTTCTGGTTACTTTTCTGTTGCTGTGACAAGCACGATGGTTTGTTCCGTCTTATGCTTCGAGGTAACCGTCTGCCAGTGAAGGAAGTCGGGGCAGAACTGAGACAGGAACTCGAGCATGAACCCTAAGGGATACCTGCTGACTGGCCTGCTCTCTGTTTATGCTCTGACAGTTTTCTAGTTTTCTTACATGGCACAGACCTGCCTGCTTAGGGATGTTGCCGCCCACAGTGGGCTGGGCCCACCCACGTCAACCATCTGTAGAACCAATCTCTTACATACAGGACCACAGACCAAGCCCATCTGGGCAACTCTTCAGTGGAGGTTCCCTCTTCCAAGGTATGTTTTGATTGACAATAAGAGCTAACTGGGACACTCGGTAACCAGGGTTTCCTAGGGTCTTTTTCTCTCTAAATCCAGCAAACAAGTTGAAGTTTAGAAACCCACTAGTTATGTAAATACATCTTGGTTGGCCACCTATAAGTTCACAAATGCGAAGCCTGGGGGAAATGTTTGCTATCTGCTTTTAGAATACTCATGGTACGTCATTTTGAGGTAGACTGTCCCCTTATTCTGCTCATATAAAAGCGTCACTTTCTCACTCTTTCCCACGCATGAACGCTTGCTCTCTTTAATGACGAATACCAAAGCAGAAACACATCCTCGTCCGTTCTGAACTTCATATACCCCCTGAAGGAACATCTTCCCTTCCTTCCGTGAAGATCTGCCCCACATGATTGTGATGGAAAGAGTTAAATGCTTCATTCATTTTCTTCCCCCCCCCCCAGAATGTCTTAGAATTCAAAAGCAGGGCCGGACGGTGGTGGTGCACACCTTTAATCCCAGGTCTTGGGAGACAGAAGCAGGTGGATCCTTGTGAGTTCAAGGCCAGCCTGGTCTAAAAAGTGAGTCCAGGGTACTCAAGGCTACACAGAGAAACCCTGTCTCAAACAAAACAAAACAAAACAAAACAACGCCCCCCAAAAATTCAAAAGCAGAATGAATGAATGTAACCACAGGTTTCCCTCCAGAGCCCCACGTCCTGAAATAACTACTCTAAGACTATTATTTATGAATAAATGCCTAGGCCATACACTTTGGCTCACTCCCTGACTAGCTCATAACTTATTTCAGCCATTTATTCTATTCTATGTGTGCCACATAGCTGGCTACCTCTCCTCAGATCTCCTATTTCCTGCCTCAGCTAATAGGCCATCAGCTTTTTCTTTTTTTGCCAGGGGGAGGGGGGGGCGGTGCTGGGATTAAAGATGTGCACCACCACGCCCGGCTTGGCCATCGGCTTTTTATTGACAGGAGATGCTTGCATACAGTACACAAGAGAATCTGAGAATGAATGGATGGATGGATGGATGGATGGATGGATGGATGGATGGAAGGTATGGAAGGTAGCACAGTTACACATCAGAGTGAGTTTGAGGACTGTCCTTGCTCCTTCAGTCCTCTCTATGAGGCCGGCCCTGACTGTAGATCTGTCTGTTCAACTGCTTAAAAGTGGAAGAAAAAGTCTTTTATCTCACGAGTGAGCTGTCTGGTCTACCTGGTTTTTCCAGATGTTTTAGCATCTTGGCCCCACTGTGAAGAACCTTATAGCCAACATCAAAGATACTGCAAAAGCTCAGATCTCCACTGGACCAGCCTTTTCTATACCAAGTGGCCAGCTTTCTGCTACCTCTACACAGGAAAAATGCCAAGGACCCTGCCAAAGCTACCATCCTTCCAGGTTGGCCAAGGACGATGGGGGCATTTAAAACACGTGGTCGTTATAAAGAAATTGTCTTTGGTGGGGAGCAGTGGGCTTCTTGTGGGAAGTGGTAACCTTTTAGCACTCTGCCTGATGAGTCCTCCTCTTCTGTAAGTAGAACTGAATTCCTTCTCTCTCTCTCTCTCTCTCTCTCTCTCTCTCTCTCTCTCTCTCTCTCTCGGGTTTTTGAGACAGGGTTTCTCTATGTTATCTTGGCCATCCTAGACTCGTTTTGTAGACCAGGTTGGCCTCGAACTCACAGCGATCCACCTGCCTCTGCTTCCCGAGTGCAGGTATTAGAGGCATACACCACCACACTCAGCTAGAACTGAATTCTCTACTGACCAAACATACCAGGAATTGCTGGGGCAAAGGGCTAGTAAGACTAATTTTCTGCAGTCATGTTCCCTTTGCCTCTGGGAGACCCAGGTCTTAAGGGACGAGTACATTTCGGGGGAAGGATATGTAGACACGAATGCTGCCTATGAGTCTATGGTATTTCCAAGAGTGGGAAAATCCCAAGAAGATGATGCAGAAAACTTACTAGGAAAAGAGAGGATTAGGAGGAAATTAGGCAACCATATAGAGATGGGGTAAGAATTGCCAAAGACAAGTTCATGACACTCACAAGGTCTCTTGGCTCAAACTTGGTACTGATCAGTAAACCAACTGATTATTCAGAGGTCTTTGAGTATTGGTTGCTTCTTCCCATCTGGGGCAGAAGTGCTAGAGCTCAGGACAACACAGACACACAGACACATGGACACACACACACACACACACACACACACACACACACACACACTGGAATCATTGACCCCCCCAATCTGAGCAACTATTGCCTGGTTTTTTTTTTTTCTTTCTATGAAATAAAGTCATCTTTGGGCTTTAAGACAGAATGAACAGAAAATTAAAGATGTTCGTTTATCTCAACAGAACTGTTAGAATAGTTAGGGCCTCCATGGATCATTCCTAAATGAGATTTATTTGATTACGTGTTTGCTACAAAGCCCCATTATAATAGAGGTGCAGATAGCAGAATTATAACCACCTCAGTAATACCAGAATGAAGGTAGTCTAAACAGACACTTTGTGTGCCCCTCCCCCTTAATGTCATACTCTTGAAATAACGGTTCCCAAGAAATTAGAATTTCCCCCCAACATCTCATGCTGGAAGGGACAGGCTGACATGGAACCTGTGCCCAAGGAATGGATTTTATAAAGTTTAATAACTTGTCAGGCCACCTTGCAGGGTAGACAGGGGCAGAGAGAGAGATGACCGGCAGAACCATGCCCTGGCCTGGGGCTCCTTAGCTAAGCATCCCTCCTCTCCCTCACTTAACCCTAAGCCTCCCTGAACATCAGCCCTGGAGATGACCCAGGGGGCAGGAGGACCAATCACCAAACAATTTTGTTCTGGTTCCCGATGTGGCTGTATCAAGTAATCTCCTTTCCCTTATTTTTGCTGCTACTTGTCTGTTTAACTGGCCTACGAGGAGAGGTGGTTAAGCTTAGCTTGTTAGGGATCTTAGGACCCTGGCTCTGCCCCCTCACAAACCTGTTAGAAGCCTGGCACCAGCAAGTCACCACAGAGTCCTTGTAATGTCTCGATTTGGGGCAACGCCCTTCTGTAGGTTAGCTGGCGGTCTGTGAACTGTGCCTTACTTCTTTCAGGAAACTAGAAAATAGCTAAAGGTCTGTTGGTCGGTTGATGGTTGTTGGTCTATGTGTGCATCCTCATTCCACTCAGAGCCCAACTTTGTTCTCTGAGCATTTTTTTGTGTGTGTGGCAAATTTATGTTATCATCATTATTAATTAATTAATTAATTTATTTATTTATTTATTTATTTATTTTGGTTTTTTGAGACAGGGTTTCTCTATGTAGCCTTGGCTGTCCTGGTCTCACTTTGGGATTAAAGGCATGCGCCACCACGCCCAGCGTGTTATTATTATTAATGTTATGTTTTAATCTTCATACAGGCAGAGTGTTGGGGTAAAAGAATTGCCACACAAACCACTCGAGCAGCAGTCTAAGTGGGCTACAGATGGTTGATTTGAACACCTCCTTCTTTTCCTTTTTTCCTTTTCTTTCTTTCTTCCTTCTTTTTTTTTTTTTTCCCGAGACAGGGTTTCTCTGGGTAGCCTTGGCTGTCCTGGACTCACTTTGTAGACCAGGCTGGCCTCGACCTCACAGTGATCTGCCTGCCTTTGCCTTCAGAATGCTGGGATTAAAGGTGTGCGCCACCACACCCGGCATTTGAACACGCCCTTTCCAAGCTGATCAATCCGGCCCCAGCAAGGACTCAGGAGCCTAACTGTGACATCAATCTGTTCTTAGGACAATCTTTTATAGGAAAACCCAGAGGAGAAAACAAGGTGGGGGAGGCAGTAACCATACAAAGCAGTATTACATTTTTGGCTAACTAGATAAAGCCTTATCAGCTACCCTTTAAGCTGATTGGTCCCAGGTGAGGCAGTAGTTAGGGTCTTTGAGAGTACATCCAATGTGTAGATATCAAAAGTGCAACCAGAGTGCAGCCAGAGGGCAGGGAAGTGTGTAGATAGCAAAGTATGAATTACTACACCATTGAATCATCTAGCGTAGGTTAACTTGACCCTCTGACAGGGAATGTTAGTGCCAGCTATGAATACCCACTTCTAGGAAGCAAAAGTAAACAGTTTTTAAAAATTGAACTTAATTTCACCTTATGAACAAATTGGAAGCTGAATACAGACAGCAGTGACTGCAGGCATGTCAAAGAGCAGGCCTCAACACAGAGATTTTTCTGTTTTGTTAAATTTCTCTCCCTAGACAATAGGCATAGTAGACACTCTGTTGAATACATGAGTGGGTGCTTGAATGTATGTATTGCACAAGAAAATAGTATTTTGGTGCCAAGAGACTAAAAAAAAAAAAAAAAAGCTAGCCTAAGTTTGCACTTAAGGGCATTAATAGAAGTTTTGGTGTCAAACTACACGGGTTTTGTTTGCTTTTTGGGGTTTTCTTTTGTTATGTTTGTTTGATTTTTTTTTTTGAGAGAGAGAGAGAGAGAGAGAGAGAAGGGGGGTGGTGGGCTCTGGCTGCCCTGGAACTCTGTAGACCAGGCTGATCTGAAACTCACAGAGATCCTCCTGCCTCTGCCTCCAGAGTGCTCAGATTAAAGGTGTGCACCACCACACCTGGAAAGCCACATGTCTGTTCAGGATAAGGGTGCAACAAATACTGCTATCAGGGGACTTCATAGAGTCTTTGGGGGAAAAGTTAGTTACAAGTTGGCCAGTGATGGCACACACCTTTAATTCCAGCACTGGAGAGGCAGAGGCAGGCAGATGTCTGAGTTTGAGGCCAGCCTGGTCTACAGAGTAAGTTCCAGGACAGCCAGACCTACACAGAGAAACATTGTTTCAAAGAAAGAAAGAAAGAAAGAAAGAAAGAAAGAAAGAAAGAAAGAAAGAAATAGTAGTTACAGAAAATGAAAAATACATTTATAGAAACACATGGAAGTCATATAAAATGTAAATACGGTTTTTACACACATGTGGTTTTTTTTGTCCACCTGTTTTATTACTGAAGATGCAAAATTATTATGAAATATTCAGGTCCACAACCCAACACCTTTGTTTCTCTGTAAGAGATAGAAATTGATAATGGAAAATATCTTTATTGTGGTTTTCCTAACCAAGAGAGGAGGAACCAAACTCCTCTCCACTGTGCCTATGTTTATAACAAGCCAAGAAATAAGGACTAAAGCCGGGCATGGTGGCGCACGCCTTTAATCCCAGCACTCGAGAGGCAGAGGCAGGTGGATCGCTGTGAGTTCAAGGTCAGCCTGGTCTACAAAGTGAGTCCAAGACAGCCAAGGCTACACAGAGAAACCCTGTCTTGAAAAGAAAAAAGAAAGAAAGGAAGGAAGGAAGGAAAGAAGGAAGGAAGGAAGAAAGAAAACCTATTGATTTAACTGAGTTTAATGCATATTTTTCTCAGGGTGGGGAGACTTGACCCCAGGTGATCCCCACTGTCTCCATCCTCAGCTTGGAGGGGTTATTGTATTTTTAGTAATTATAGTGCTGCAAACTGACATATTTGAGTCTGTAGAATATACTAAGCATCTCAAAGGCCTGAAGGTGTAGTGTTTCCTAAGGAGACTGAAGGTGAGGAGTCAGGCAAATTGGCAATGCAGACCAACCAGCAGGTCCATTTATGCTTCCTGAGAGGTGGAGCCAGGAAGTTAAGTTGAGTTAAAGGCCACTGCTGGCTGCACAGTGGAGCCCTTTCAATTGATTAAGTATGATGAGAAGCAAACGAGCCAGGGAGATCTATGTGGTCTTAAGAAGAGAGCCTGGCATTCCTTTAGCACTCCAAGGGCTGAGAACAAAGACTTACTGGGATAGTTGGCACTGTGCTCGCTCTCACTCGGCTACCTGAGTCAGAAACACATCAAAAACATCAAAAACCTGTCTTAATCCCTCTGTGCTGCTATAGCCAAAGACTTGAGACTGGGCAATGCCTCTCTCTCTCTCTCTCTCTCTCTCTCTCTCTCTCTCTCTCTCTCTCTCTCTCTCGTTGTTTTGTTTTGTTTTTGGAGACAGGGTTTCTCTGTGTAGCGTTGACTATCCTGGACTCACTCTGTAGACCAGGCTGGCCCTCAACTCACAGAGATCCACCTGCCTCTGCCTTCCGAGTGCTGAGATTAAAGCAGGTGTGCGCCACCATGCCTGGCCTCAGGGATAGATTTGAACAGTAGTTACACACACACACACACACACACACACACACACACACACACACACAATGTGTTTGATTGGTTTGGTTACTCGAAGAGGAGTGAAGTTCCCATGATTGGCCAATGTTTGGGCCATTGCAGAATCTAGTAAATTCCCATCACCTAAGAGAAATCTCTTGCTGAGATCCTTTCTCTGATCTCCTGGGTGAATGCGCTCAGTCTCATCAGATATACCAGTAGATGCACTGAGACCACCGGGATTTCCCAAACATACTGAAAAAGAGAAACTGTTAAGGTCTGTGTGTCTCCGGTTTAATTTTCTTTAAAAAAAAAGTATCTATCCATTTAGTTTGAATAAACCTCTGAATTCTGCCATCCTAGCCCTCCTCAAAGCTCCTAATGCCCCATGTAGGAACAGCTGTGGTGAGAATTAGTTGATTTAAGCTTTTGGGCCGCTTCCAACTTCGCTATAGCTCACGTCCTGTAGGTCAAGGAAAGAAATGATGTAATGCATTTAGCCGGGGCCACTTTAATTACAATGGAATGGAGGGGGAGGGGCCGTCGGCGGTGACAAGTTTAGCGCGTGACTTGATCCTGGGATGCAGGAAACAAAAACATTACCAACCATTGGTTGCGTCCACCTCGGGCTCGGGTCCCCAGCTCCAGGTCTGGAACCTGGGAGCACAGGTTTCCGGGGCAGGGGTGGCGCTGTCCCGCTGAGCGTCAGCCTAGAACACACACGCTACACGCAGGCTCTGCGAGCGGGCAGCGTCCTCCCTGCTGGGATGGGCGTGGGGCCCTGCGCTCTTCACACGGTCTTCACCGGGCTCGCGCGGAGCCACCCGCGGTCACCCGGGCTCGCGGCGAGTGAGCCGAGCTGTCGTCATTCATTCGCAGCGTCCGGAGCGTCCTTCCAGTTCGCTGCACCGACGCACGGTGTCCGGGAGCGGTGATCTCGGGCTCGGCAGCTGGGGGAATCAAGGCGGCCTGGGGTCTCGGGTCCCCGCACCAGCTCGCCCTTGAGCGCAGCCTCGCCCCAAGACCTAGCCCTGCCGCTTGCTCGCGCCGCCGTGGGCCGGGCCAGGCTGCGAGGCTGCGCGCCTGGCAAGTGCGGCGCCGCAGGAAGGATGCTACTTGCTGGGTCCCGATCCCCGTCGTCGTTCCCGGCTGCCCGCTGGGTTTTTGTCGCGGGCCGGGAGCCGCGGGCCGCAGCCTGCTGAAGGCCATCGCGGCCGCCTCGCTCACGGCCCGGCGGGCCAGCGTGTGCCCGGGGAGTGGGCAGCAGTGTGCGGGGCCCCTTTGTGCGACTGCCCCGCGGCCACCGGGACCATGTGGGTGAATCCAGAGGAGGTGCTGCTGGCCAACGCGCTGTGGATCACCGAGCGGGCCAACCCCTACTTCATCCTTCAACGGAGGAAGGGCCACGGGGGCGACGGAGGCGGCGGCGGCGGATTGGCGGGTAAGAACCGGGCACTGCGGGAGGCTCCGCCCGGGGCCATGGCTGCGAACACCCGGAACGCCGCCCGGTCTCCCGGGCTGGGCCGCCAGCCCCGCCTGGGTGCTTGGTAGGCATCTGGAGTTGAGATTTTTCTCCCGTACACCTCCTGCAGACTAGCAGAGAGAACTGCTCTTTCCTGACCCTGTCAGGCGATGGGGTCTTCGAGTCCTGGGTAACCCGTAAGTGGATTGTTATCATATAGAATCGAATGCCGTACTGCATATCCCCCCCCCCCCGCCTTTTAACATATTGCTGAATGTGTTAAGAAGAGGGATGGAAGACGGTTAGCTTGGGCTCGGCTGTCTTTATGGGCAATCACAGCAGTCAGGTGCAAAATTCCCTTTTGTTACCAGGGAAGCAATCTGTTAAGGGGGTTGATGTGGTCACTTCCTATATTCATATGACCTGGGATGATGAATAAGGGAAATGGAATTCTTTTGTTGCATGGGGTAAGACATAAAACAAAGCAAGTTACCTGGTTCTGGTCGTCAAAAGAGATAGCTGTATAGTTGAGTTTTAACTAGTTAGTTCGGTTATTTATCAAACTACTTCACCAAGATGCTATCAAGGTAATATTAGAAAGATCTTGCTTCATTAGGTAGCGGGTTTGCATAGGGGGAGGTTACAGCTAACACTGAACGCTTGCAGTGCTCTGAAGAGAGTGACCTTCCCTTCGTGTTACTACAATGTTTATTACAGCCAAAGTTAGTGAAAGTAGATGGCTTGCCATGGCTTGCTAGGAAAGAGACTGTAGAAATGGCGTGGACTGCTGACAGCCTTGGAGTTGAGGGTTAGGTAAATTGCTCCTACAATGGCCTGCTGTGAAATGAAAGTTCTGGTTGGAGTGTGTACACGACTGTGATGTTTACAAACTGGTTTCCTCCACTTTAAAATTCAGATGTTTTCCGGTAGAGTATATGCTAGCATATGTTTGAAATATTTGGCTAGCGCAAGCAATGGCTTTGCACCTGATGGGCTTTGCACCTTTTTTTTTTTTTAACCACGATACAGAAAATCTTTGGAGTTGCAGGCCTTGCTGTGAAAATTCTGACTAGCAAACGAATTGGTCTCAGAATGTTCCAGCTCATATTGTATCGAGTCTTGAACTGGGCATCTTAATATGTTAGTTACACTGTAGCTTTGGGATGTACCTAGGCACCTCCCTTTAAACTTAGGACAACAAAGCTCCGTGCTAACACATCCTTTCCTGTTGAATCTGACACTCTGTACCACCGTTCCCAGAGAATCCGTCTTTCCCAGGCATTTGTACTGGGGTATGAAAAATTAGTCAGGGGTGTGATGTCTTCTATTTCCTTTTATTGTATTCTGATACTTGGTATTCCAGTTGGGAGTCCATTGGTATCTCGCCTTAGCAGCTCAGAATCTGACGCTGATGACTTAGTCTGGGAAGATAAAACTCTATCTTTTTAAGCTGAGAACTCACTGCTTTTGCAGACGACGTTTTCTGGGACAACTGAAATTATCTTGGAGAGTACAGACATTCCTGCCAACAAATGCTATGTTCAACCAACGGTGGTAAAATGTCTGGCCTGATAAATAGGTACTCTCTCAAACAGAGCAGGACCGGGATTGGAAGGAATTGTACTATGTCTCGAATGTAATATTGTGTGGTTCATTCATTATATTGTTAATTCATTAGCAAGTGTTTATTGGCAACGTCGGGAGTGCCGATGTCATAATGCTTGCAGCCTAGTAAATGACAGATGACAAAACAAAGATATAAATCCGTTTGAAGTTACTCGTGTGCAGAGTCCAGCTTCCATTGAGTGAGGAGGCTTTACTGAACACTTGGGAAGACCCTAGGCTGGGTTGGTTATCTCAATCAGTGGAAGCTAAGCAAGGAAGGCTGTTAGTATCTTAGGCCCAGGAGATACAAAGCAGTGATTTCACCAGGGAAATAGATGCTGGAGCCTGGGAGGAGGCAGCCCATCCGGGAGGAAAGCCTCCACCTGCCAGAAGTACAGATCACAGCAAGAAGAATGGGCATGCCCTCTTTCTTCCTTCCCCTCCCTCCAGCTTCTACTGTTGTAAAAACCCAGTGGAGGGCAACAGAAGCCAACTGGACCGGGAGGCCTAGTGATGTGGCCCCCTAAGATCAGCATCCCAGGGATGGACTGGGAAGATGCAGGCGGGGTGGGGGTGGGGTGGGGTGGGGAGGACAGGGCACTGAAAATGGCCAACATTTGTAATGAGAGAAATGTGCTACTAGCAAGTCTAGGCCACTAGGGCTAGGGTAGCAGTGGGGGGAAAAGAAAAAGTCCCTGAGTAAGTGGCACTTAACCTGAGGCCTGCGGAAGGAAGGATGGGCAAGCGGAGGAGGAAGCTTTGTTGAGTGTCAGTCTGGGCGACTTTCTGGAAGATGTTAGGGCTTTTTATACAGGGAGTATTGAGATGGGAGGAAACCCTGTCCAGTTAGAGCTGGCCAGGAATGCTCCATGCCCGGGCCCCGTGGTAACCGGTAAGAAGTTAGGGCTGGCGCTGTAGCTCAGCTCTAGGCTGCTTACCTAGCAAGCACAAAGCCCTGGGTTTGGTCCCAAGCACCATATAGGATGGGTATGAGGGCAGGCTCTATAATCCCAGCGCGTTAGAAGTGCAGGCAAAAAGAGAGGAGGAATTCAGGGTCCGGTGGTGAGATGGCTCAGCGGATAAGGCTGTTCATGACCAAGCCTGAGAGCCTCTCTCTCTCTGTCTCTGTCTCTGTCTCTGTCTCTGTCTCTGTCTCTGTCTCTGTCTCTGTCTCTCTGTCTCTGTCTCTCTCTCTCTCTCTCTCTCTCTCTCTCTCTCTCTCTCTCTCTCTCTCTCACACACACACACACACACACACACACACATGCAAGTCAACAGGCCCATCACATACTGTTCTTCCTGAGGACCTGAGTTTATTGCCCAGCACCCATGTTATATAATTTACAACTAACTACCTGTAACTCCAGATCTAAGGGATCTGATGTCCTATCTGGCCTCGTAGGCACCCAAACACATATGGCATATACCCAACAAAGGCACATATGCTAAAAAAAAATCTTTAAAACAAGTTTAAATTGTCCTTGATTATATAGTTTCAGCCTAGGCTACATAGACTGACAAAAACAGAAAATAAACAAAAAACCACTGAAAGCTACAAAAACAATGGGCTAATGTGAGGTCATTTGCCAATTTAAAAGGAAGAAGTAAGCTCTTATCCATTGGGGATACTATGCATGGGGTTTGGGTTCTGTTTGTTTGTTTGGTTTGATTTCTTTTCTTTCTTTCTTTCTTTTTTGTTCTTTTTCTTTTCTTTCTTTCTTTCTTTCTTTTTTTTTTTTTTTTTTTTTTTGAGACAGGGTTTCTCTGTGTAGCCTTGACTGTCCTGGACTCACTTCGTAGACCAGGCTGGCCTCAAACTCACAAGGATATGCCTGGCTCTGCCTCCCGAGTGCTAGGATTAAAGGCATGTGCCACCACGCCCAGCATATGCATTGGTTTTTATTTGTTTTGTTTTGTTTTGTTTTTTTTCAAGACAAGGTTTCTCTGTGTAGCCCTAGCTGTCCTTGGACTCACTTTGTAGACCAGGCTGGTCTTAAACTCAGAGATTCACCTGCCCCTGCCCCTCAAGTACCAGGATTATAAAGGTGTGCGCCACAGCTTCACCGTGCATAGTTACTGATGAAGTGTTCATTGTGCATGCATTTGAATTATTTATTTAGGCACTTTTAACTGAAAATTCTTAAGTATCCAGAAAAAAAAAATCACACAAAATAAGATGCAGAGTAAGAGAGTTCACCGCAAAGTCGATACTTTGCAACCAACACCAGGACAAAAAGAGGGGATCTTTACCATCGCACAGCTGCGCCTCTTTCCCCACCTTCCGGGAAAGCTAAAAGCTGTCTCAGGCTTCCTGGTAAACACGGCTTTGCTTTTCTTCTGTTTTCCAACAAAGAACACTCTCCCAAACCATCATATTTTGATTCTCTAATGTCTTCGTTTCTGCTCTTTTGAGAAAGGGGAGAGATGGAACCGTGGATCCTTCTCCGTGTTGCCTGGTGATACTCATAAATACCGCTCGCCGCCTGTGGCTGTAGCTGTTTGCTTTCTGCAGTGTGTAAGAAGCACTTAGGAGTGTATTACAGTTCATTTATCACCGATTGCCTGTCAGGTTGTTGGTGAAACCGTGGGCCTTTGTTGAGGTCTTATGGGTCTGCGTCCTGTGGCTGTTCCATGGTACCAGTGGCCCACAGTCCTTCTCTATGTTTGTGGTAACAACCACCGTCGCACGTAACCTAGGAAGTTGATACCTTTCCCACATCCTCAGCAGCCTTTTCGTAATGCCATGTGAAAGGGCTGCTCAAATATTTAGCCGTTTTCAACTGAGTTGTTTTGTCCTTTTCTTATGGATGTGTAGGAGTTTTTTTTTTTTTTTAAGATGAGGCCATTGTTTTTGTAAGTGGGAGGGAATCTTCATTTCCTGTTTTACTTTCTCGGTTCCTTAATGAAAGCAGGTTTTATTGTTGTTGTTTTGGTTTGGGGTTTTTTTTGTTTGTTTGTTTTTTCGAGACAGGGTTTCTCTGTGGAGCCTTGGCTGTCCTGGACTCACTCTGTAGACCAGGCTGGCCTTGAACTCACTGAGATCCACCTGCCTCTGCCTCCTGAGTGCTGGGATTAAAGGCGTGCGCCACCACACCCAGTTTAGGTTTTATAAATCTTAAACAACTATGAATGATGCGGTGATTGTACACACCTGTATTCCACCTCTCTATTTTTATTTGCAGTATTTTGGTGGCTCGTTCAAAACTGCTTTTATTTTCCGTTCTCATCTTGTGAAATCTCAAGTTCCTTAGATGTGTAGTTCCTTATTTTCAGACATCCTGGGCTTTCCTAATGAGGTTGGGATGGCAGTCATACGTGTTTCACAGGGCACGAGGCCCCACGGGTGCCCTCCCTGTGGGTGCGCATGCCTTCTGCATATGCATACGTGCTTGAGAAGGACCATGAGACCTACAGCTGTTGAGCAAGCAGCTCCGTGTTCTCATTTGGTGAGGCTCTGTGTCTTCAGTGATCAAGTATTTCATAGCTTAACTCCTTTTTAAAACTGAAACCCAGCTGGGTGTGGTGGCACATGCTTTAATCCCAGCACTCAAGAGGCAGAGGCAGAGGCAGAGGCAGGCTGATCTTTGAGTTCAAAGCTAGTCTGGTCTACAGAGTGAGTTCCAAGACAGCCAGAGCCACACAGAGACACCCTGTCTTGAAAAAGAAACCAAACAAATAAAATTTTAAAAATTGAGTTCTGTAACTACAGAGAGTTTGTATGAGTTCTCATCATAGTTAGAGTTTGGATTATTCTCCCTCGACTTTTTATTTTTTGCACCTTGAGGCAGACTTAGTAGATGTGTTTATATACTCATAACTGTACAATGTCCCTTGGAAATTGAATTCTTCACTCTGAAAAACTCACCTTTGTCTCCTATCTTGCCAAACTCTTCATTATTATAATTACAAGGATTTATTTTTTTGAAAATTCACCTTCTTAAAATTTACTATTATTATTATTATTATTATTATTATTATTATTATTATTATTATTATTATTGTCATTGTCACATGTGTGGGTGTGTGCATGTGCCGCTGTGTGTGAATGGAGGTCAGAGAACAGCTTGTTGGGGGTTGGTTTTCTCTCTCTGCTTCACTTCTGATTTTCTCGGCTGCTGGCTGACCTCTGAGCTTCTGAGGGAGCCTCTCTGGTTTCACCCTCCACTGTGTCTTCTCCCTTGGGCTCTGGGGACCGCTTCAAGTGCATTGCATTCGGGTTGTCATGCTTGCAGAGCAAGCACCTTTAACCCTCTGAGAGTCTGGAGCCCCGGCTGGCCTGGCACTCACTGTGGCGTCGAGGCTGACCTTGAACTTGGATTCAGCCTTCTGACTGCTGAGATTAAAAACCAAACTGAACTCTTGCTTTAACTTTTGGGCTTTCCTCTTATCACTAGCAAATGCTGCTGCTTTTCCTAATCCATTCTGAAGCCTTTTGATCCTCAAGGGCTTGTTTAGTCAGTGCACGCAGGACTGAGCGTAAACATTCCATTATATTGAATGCTTCCTCGTTTCTTCTACCTGTTCTCTTCCTTTTATTTATCTTCCCTGCCCTGTGGTGAGTCGTGAGAGCTATTTTGTGTGTGTGTGTGTTATGTTTGCTAAAGGTAAATTTTAGCTAAAACTTTTGTACGTACTCCAGCATTCCTTTAGTGGAAAGATAAAGGGAAATTACAAAAGAATTTTTGACTATTTGTACACCGTCAGCTATATTTATTTTATTATTTAAAAATTTTTCCCAAATCTTATTTATTATTATTATTATCATTGTGCATATGGAGCGCCTCCCCTCTCCAGCTCTGTGGTGTCTGTCTGTCTGTCTGTGTGTCTTGGGTGGGGTGGTGAGGTGGTGACTACCATGCTGTAGTGCATGTGTACAGAATAGTTCTGGGGAGTCAGTTTTCCTTCCACCACGTGGCATTTGGAGATTGAATTTAGGTTGTCAGGCCTGTGTGGCAAGTGCTTTTATCCACTGAGCTATCTCACTAGCCCTAATTTTAACTCCCTCCTCCCCCATAAGGCTTCTCTGTGCAGCCCTGGCTGTCCTGGATTAGCTTTGTAGACCAGGCTGGCCTTGAACTCACAACTATCCACATGCCTCTGCCTCCCAGGTGCTGGAATTACAGGCATGCGCCACCACACCCAGCTCCTGATTTTAACTTTTTGTTGGGGCTTTTGAACTTGACATCATCCTACTCAATCCAAGTTCTGGGTTAGAACCACTGTATCTAGCACAATAGGCATACTGACCTTTTTTTTTTTCTTTTAATCTTTTTCTTTAAAATAAATATCCTAGAATACTTTAACTCCTTTGACCCCAGTCCTCAAATTATTGTAACACATTTTAATTTCTTAGTGTATTCTCATCCCAAGAGTTTATAATTACTGTTACTTAAAAATTATTTTAAGAGCTGGATGTAGTGGCACACGCCTTTAATCCCACCCCTGGGAGGCAGAGGCAGGCGGATCACTGAGTTCAAGGACAGCCTGGTCTACAAAGGCAGTCCAGGACAGCCAAGATAACAGAGAGAAACCCTGTCTCAAAAAAAAAAATTTTTTTTTAGTATTTATTTTATGTGTATGGGTTTTTGTCTGCTTGTGTGTAAGTGCAGCACATGTGTACATGGCTCCCACAAGGTCAGAAGAAGGCATTGGACCCCCTGGAACTGCAGTTAAGAATAGTGGTGAACCACTGTGTGAGTGCTGGGAGCTGACTACCAAGTCCTCTGTAAGAGCAGCCAGTGCTCATGGCTGGTGAGACACCTCCAGCCTATTAGTGCTATCTTTAGACGTATTCAGTTATGAGTGGGGCGTGGAGGCACACACCTTTAATCTCAGCACTTGGGAGGCAGAGGCGAGCGGATCTCCGTGAGTTCGAGGCCAGCCTGGCCTATAAAGTGAGTCCAGGACAGCCAAGGCTACACAGAGAAACTCTGTCTCAAAAACCAAAGAGAAGAAAAAGACAAAAAAAGTATTTGGTTATTGTCACCCACATTTTTAAAAAATTAATATTATTCCATCTAGAATCATTTTCTATTTCCCCAAAAGTCCCCTTTCATCTCTCTGGGAACATGCTGGTGGGACCTGTTCACGCAGACTTTTTAGAATAGTCTAGATGTTGTTCATTGTCTTCTGAGTTGATTGTTTCTCTTGAAAAGCAGAATTTGTCACTTTGTTGTCCCTACGTCATGTTTTCTCTGCTTCCTTTAAGGTTTTCTTTTTCTTTGCCCTTGTTTTCCTGGTTTGCTTTTGTTATAACCAAGACCGGTGGTTTTCTTGCTCATTGTTGCTGTATCAGTTGGCTTCATCCCCTCCTGAGTGTTCACCCGCTTTCCTGGGATTACCACCGTTTGCACCAAATGACTGGAAAGTCTTCCTTTGTTAAACTGTCAATCAAAGATGTCCCAGGGCTGGGCGAGCAGCAACAGTAGCAGCAGCAGCAGCAGCAGATGTTCTTAAAGCCTTGGTTGGTTTTTTTTGTGTGTGGTTTTTTGTTTGTTTGTTTGTTTTTGTTGTTGGTGGTGGTGTTTTTTTTGTTTTGTTTTGTTTTGTTTTTCGAGACAGGGTTTCTCTGTGTAGCCTTGGCTGTCCTAGACTTGCTTTGTAGGCCAGGCTGGCCTCGAACTCACAGCCATCCGCCTGTCTCTGCCTCCCGAGTGCTGGGATTAAAGGTGTGTGCCACCACCGACCGGCCGCCTTGGTTGGTTTAGATGCTAAATAAATGCTTTCATTTTACCACTTAAATCTTATCAAAGTTGCCACTTTCAGGAACACAGCAACTCACTGTTGTTGTTTTTTTCTTAAACATGCAGATATTTATATAGTGTGTGTACACTATATACACACATATGCATACATTTATACATGTCTATATCAGTTAAATTTTGCCTTAGCTCCTAATGGAATGCAACGATTTCATAACCTCTGTATATAATAGTCCGTGGCTATGTGACATTTGGCTCATAAAAATTTCATAATGAGTAAGTGCTACTAACAAGAAGCATTCTTTGCCCCAAGCAGATCTCCTCTGCTCGCCTGTTACTTCCTCCTCTCCTTTTTCTCCACTTGGTCATCCATGTAAATCTGCCTGGAAACAATCCTCTCAAAGAGTCAGAGAATTTGACAGGATTTTTGACCTCACTTAGGTGCTTGCAAACTTACGTTAAATAAATAAATAAATAAAAAACAAACAAAAACTAGTCAAGAGACAAACAGCTGGAAGCGTCCCTGCGGATATATGAGGAAGTTGAGAGGGTGACCCCCTTTCTGGCCCTAGAACATCTGGGTGCACTGTCCAGGCCGGTCGATTCAGACAGGACCCACTGTAAAAAGGCCAGGGTTCCCATAGCCGTCTGTGGGAAGGGATGTGGAGCTGGGCCATTTTTCCTTCCAGCTATACTGAGTAACATCCTGAGCTGGAGGTCCCGGCCAGAGCTTGGAGGCTGAAGGCCAGGCATCTCCATGGCATAGAGTGCAGAACATGGTGCGGGGCCAGGCAGAAAAGCCCTAGGTGGCTCTCCAGGTTGTCTGCATCTCTGGGCTCTGCTATAGGAGCAGATCCGAGTCCCTGCTGAAGCAGATGGGTTCTTGTATCCTATGACAAAGAACGGGACCACAGACGCACCGCCAGGAATAGACACAGTTATTAATAAAGGGAAAGCACTCCTGTGAACCGGAATGGACTGGCGAGCTGAGGGGAAACCCCAAAATACTGGGGCAGGAGGTGTCTAGTCCCTTTATAGTACGTTTACATCGCGCCTGCTCCCACATTGCCTTCACTGCCTTTTCTGGCACAAGCTCCAGCCGCAACATGAAGCCCAGGGAAGGAAGGCTTGCAGTCTTTCTCCGCAGGCTGGCCTGAGCATGCGCCATTTGTTTCCCCGAAGCTTTCCAGTCTTTCTCTCGGGCTGCCTTTCTTCATATGCTCATCTTGGCATAGCTTTCCAGGCTCTTTTTTTTTTGCCACACTTTGTTTACAAACTAGACAACATGTCACCCCTGCTGTGGCCAATGTGCGTTGCAGCGTTTCTCTTCCAGTATGAGTTTAGCTTTTGCTTTGTTTATTTATTTATCTGCCATGCAGCTAACTAGGCTTTTAGCACCAGCTTCGAAGAGTCTCTGGGACATTATAAGGAAGCTGGCTGTGCGACGCAGCTGTATGTGTACTGCTGGGTGTTATTTGCAAGCCGTGGAGTCAGGATGCGACAGAGACCCTCCCACCTGTGCTTTTTATGGACTTACTCATAATAGCCAAGCAGTAGAATCAGCCTAAGTGCCCATCAGCAGATAAATGGATAAAGGACACATGGCTCACGGACACCACAGAGTATTGCTCAGTACGGAGAAGACTGAGGTCATGTCCTTTGAGGGACAATAAATCTAGTTGTAGGTTGTGGTGTTAAACAAAA